>NC_073693.1:292272329-292302113 GCF_029784155.1 Uranotaenia lowii | reverse complement strand
AGTGCAAGGACAGGAAAGAAAGAAAAAAAAAGTTCAATACAACAGCAGAAAATCGTTTGGCGATGAAACACGGGACGACCGACCGACGAAATATGACACTCACTCAATTGAAGGGAAGGTAACGAGAAAGCAACAAAAAAAAGAAGAAAATAATACTTATATAGAGCAGAACAAGTGGATCCTTCGATGGAACAGGTCTTTTGAAGAAAGGAAGTGCGAGTCAATCATAATATCTTATTTAAAATTCTTTTTTTTTTTTAAATCTCAATTTTAAACTAGCTTTGTTTAATTTTTCCATCCAAAAAATGATTCCTGTCTCTTGTCTGATGCAGAATTTTGAACGTTTCGAACTCTTCAATTTAGAATCGAAGACTCGTTCTAATGATGAAATTGAGAAAGGATGAAATGGAACAAAACGCCTTGGATCAAGCGAAAATTACAATGCTTCGGTTAGTTCGGTAGTTGGGATTAGTTCAGCTGATGGTGTAAGTTCTGCATGAAGGCACCAACTTTTGCAGCAGAAGAAGTGAAATATTAGTCCAAAACAATCTAGCGCGGATTTCAAATTCTATGCAGCTCGGAAAACGTGAATTTTGTTTTCTTGTGTAATAATTGTGAATTCTTTATTTCGAAAATTACAATGTTTGGCACAAATCTAATGATGGGAATATGTTCGACTAAGTGTATCAACACTTATGAGACCCTTTGTTTTGATGTAAATGCAAGGTCTCATTATAGTAAACAAGACAAACAAAAACTTTTAAAAATCCATTATTTGATGTAATTTTCTCTCCTTAGACAATAGTTCATAATCAGCAACATTTTCTAAATTTTCAACCATTTTCAAAGACAGAGTGTATTATTCTTCTCTTTAACCATCTAGAGGAAAATCAGCAAATTTCGGTCGAAGGGCTTGAGCAACAAACGTTAAAAAAAAAGTTGCTAAGGCAACTAAGACATCCAAGGTCGGGTAAAACGGACACATGAGTTTCTCCAGGTATTTAAAATTTTTCATCGGTTTGATCCTACATATGTCTTCAAAGACCTTGGCAAGAGCAATTGTCGATCAAAAAGCACTCAGCACATCTCAAACTGGCCTTGAAAATGTTGTTAGAGAATCGTCGGTGAAAATGTAATCCCGAAAACCACACTGGTTTGCTTGTGAACTCGGGCCAGTTGGTTCCATTTTAGTTTAATAACGTTCTCAAATAATTAACTCACAAAAATATGTGTATACAGCAATTTTTCCAGCAAAACCTTTTCTAAGCAGTGTCCGTTTTACTCGAACATTTTCTTGAAAAGTGTTATTTGCTAGCATAAAACCGTCTTAATGAAGGAATTTTACCAATTTCAATGGTTGATGCGCAAGCAATATCTAATTTTCTATTTCGATTCTACCTTAGGATGTCCGTCTTACCCGACTTTCCCCGAGATGAACTGAAATGTCTATCGCAAAACTCAATTTCCTTAATATTGAAACTGCTTTATGGAATACTTTTTAACAGTAGTTTTTCGATTTTATCACTGTTCGATTTTCTCAATACCCGTCAAATTCACGCTCGATTTTATCACTCATTTTTTTAAAAATATTAGAAATCATACAAAACCTTTTTCCAATCTCCTAAAATCAATAAAAACACGAAACGCGTTTGTACTTCAAATTTTTATAGTTTCTGGTATGGCATATTATTTTTTTTAAATAATGTGAAAATGTTATTGAATCGTTAATTCCTCTACTGGATTGAGAATTTAAGTGTCTAAAATCGTCATTCGAATTCTAAAAACGTTATAATTTATCCAAATAATTATCTCAAATTCACAAATGCGTGAGAATATGGCTGATTTAGTGTTTAAAAAAGACTTGTACTTGCTTCTTTAAAACAACATGGAAATGAAAGGATTATCATAAAAGGTTATGTGAGGGCTTTTGAGTCGGAAAGGTATAAGTTTTAAAGTTGTGATTCCGAGAAAACACGCTTTCAAGTTTCCGAGCTTTGCACAACCACATATTTTTTATTATATAAAATTCTCTTGTAACGGTGTTTGTAGTACTACTCCTCCGAAATTACCGAAACGATTCGAATGAAATTATTTTTAGAATATTCTGTTGGCATGCGAATCGGTTTATATCGAATAAAAATAGCAAAAAGTCGCATAAATTGTCCGTAATCATTGAATTTGTAATAAATTGTATCAAATTAAAGTCATGGCCTTCAATTTTTTCGAGATTTTCTTTCTTTTGAGCGCCGGGCGGGCGGTTTGTTTTTCATCTCCAAGGCCGAGGCGTCGCCAGCAAACATCGAGAAAGGATGGTTACAAAGGCGTAGCATACTGATTAGTTGAAATATTTGGGCGCGCATTTTTAAACCAAGCATAATTTCGATGCATGTGGTGGCGATATGAAGCCTAGATGTGTTTTTTTTCTACTCGGTGCCTACATCATTTGTACAGCACATAGTAATGCATGACACCTAGATTGATATTTTTCCGATCAAATCAAAACCATTTAAACGATTTAAAAAAATGAAACTATTTTAAGTTGAGAAGAAATTGTTGTCTGAAAAATATGAATTTAGTACTGATGCATATAAAATAATGGTATGACTCTCTGCGGACATTTAAAAAAATTAAAGTGGGAAAATTTACATACAATTTTATAATCCAATACCCCTAGAATCATTTTTTGAACATGTACAAATGTGCTCAACTGAAGATATATGAAGTGCTTTTAAATTTACAGAACAACAACAAAATCTGTTGAAGATGAACAGACACTTGAACTGAACAAGCGCCTGTCCTTCAAAAAGGATTATACACGATTGAAGTTTATTTTAAGGTCTAATGCAATGATTTTTTTTTGATTTTTTGCAAGCTTTAGTGAAAGTTATCAATAAAATAAGAAGAATTTTCAGTTAAAACATACATTAGAGGCTTTAATTTAGAACAAGTGCAAACGTTCAACATTTACAAAAAAGTATACATTATTTCTTCATCTATAAATGGTTGAGCCCAAATAAAAAATCGGACTAAAAAACTCAACTTTTTGTCAAATCATTCACCGAAAAACTGTTTACAGATTCACTGTTTGTTAACACAGAATTCAAGTACGTACTTAACATAAACGTTTGTTTTTGTTTACTATATTTTGGCTACAAAGACGAGACTTTGGATCCGCTTTATTTGTGATTGATATTCCAGAAACATAATTTTTTTGATAGCAGAAGCAGAATTTTTTTTGATAAGTTTATATTATGACCTGAAAGTGCCGAAAATAACATTAACTCCTGTCATTTCACACGGTGAAACAAGTGGCAACGCGCCTTTTAGCTATTACACATATACCTTTGAGGAATTTTTTTCTCCAAAAAGGTCAGAAAGGGTATCCCGAGTGTTGAATCCAAAGCGGATATTCAAAATTTTTAAATGTCTTTGTAAATGAAGGTCTTATGATAAAACAGTATTCAGTGAAATTGAAGTACCAAGCATTATTTCATTCTGGAGAAAAACTGCAGATATATCAATGAAAGTTGATAAAAAAGACAAACAGGAACAAATATTTAATTCATTTTTAAGTCTTTACACTGACGCATCTGAAAAAGAATAAAGTGTTTCAACTTGCATCAATAAATGGGACAAATGTATACTTAGATATTTCTTTTTGAAGGAATATGAAAGTTGAACTGTGATGATAGCCGAAAGACACTTTAATGTTTTCAAAGATCTCGAGGTATATTTACCTACATGAAAACTTCCAGAGAAAACGAATGAACTCATGAAATCATCGTAGCCTTTACAGGTTAGCTCTTTTCAGTCTTTTTAATTTTTAAAAACTTGCATTTCAATCAAATGTTATTGAATCTTGAAAATATCACATAATCTTTAATAAAAAAGCAGATCACCTCCAACATTGTTCAGGAAATTTTTAAATCAGAGCACCCCAATGCTTCAGTAAAAATCTTTAAAAACAATGGTTTAAATTGGCAGATATGTCCATTGGGATAAAAATCCAAATAAAAATGCTGTAATTCGGTTGAAGTAAAAAATCTAAACACATTTTTCCCCAATTCAAAACTGATCGTTTTCTTGATAAATTGGGTAAATGTTCAAAGAATTTTTTTGCTTAAACAAATAGTAAAACGGCGAACTTTTTTTGGACATGGTTTTGATGAACATATGGATATTAATTTACACTGCTGCTTGAAAATGGTCAGTAAAGAATCATCTCTAACGTTTTTTTTTATTTCTGCAGTTTTAAAAAGTATACCATCCAAAGTTACTCGGGAGCTGAAAGTGCTGCGAAAGGTAGAATATTGGGCAAATACTCCAAAAATGGTCCCGATATTTAAAATTCTGTTTCCATGAAGAATCATATGCATTAATTTCAATTATTGAGAACCTTTTGAGTTCGATTTCAACCTTAAAGTGATCGAGCAATGCGGAGTAAATCAACTAAATGGTATTTAATATATGAAACATAGATATTATCAACATATAGTTATTAATGGAGCAAGTAACAAAGAGTGGATTTTTTTAAGCATGAGTCTTGCCAAGTTTGATGGTTACGTTGAGTGCTGAAAAAATCAATTTTGCAACGGGAAGCTGATACCTGATACCATTCGGGAATATTCAAAGCATACGAATCAAAGAAAAGTAAATGAAAAGTATTCATGTATAAGATGCACGTAAGATTGACTGAAGGTAATGTTTTGATAATTTATGTAAAGACCCGTAGAATTGAGTTGAAATTCTTAGGTTTGATTCCGATAGAATTAAGCGGGATAATTCGAGTAAACGGAAAAGAAGGATATGTAAAAAAAAACTAGGACATGTCCACGAAAGCGAGACGATTAACAATCAAAATTTGATGCTTTTTAAAGTCAAACAGCGAAAAAAAATGAAAAATGGACGTCAAGTTTAACATGGTAAAACGAAGTTTACCGGGTCTGCTAGTTTTTTATAAATTTATAATTTTCATTTGATCAAAACTGTGATGATAAAAATATAAATTATTTAAAAATTACACCAGTGACAATCCGAAAAACGAAAAAAATATTTTGAATATTCTATTAAACGGTGAATTTTGCATTTCTGGTCAAAAATTTATAAAAAAAAGGATAAAATGTGTTTAAACATTTTGACCTTTGTATAGGACGCCCCCTCATAATTGGGCCTAAAATTTTGGCAAAAACTGCGTTAATACATCGCTAAATACGGCAGTTGTCTCTAAATTGAACCTTTTTGAAAATTAGCCCCTCTGGCTAAAATAGCTTATCTGATAGCAAAGTTTTTAAATAGTTTTGATAAGTTGTAGTTTTGTTGTTTGGGATTAAAAAGACGAATCAGAAGGTATTTTTGTGGTGCAGTTTACGCTTGATATTTTTTAACTTTATTTATTTAAACGAAATTAGAAAAAAAGGTCTTTT
Source organism: Uranotaenia lowii (assembly GCF_029784155.1). Lineage (NCBI taxonomy): Eukaryota > Metazoa > Arthropoda > Insecta > Diptera > Culicidae > Uranotaenia > Uranotaenia lowii. The sequence goes on along the minus strand of NC_073693.1, from coordinate 292,296,690 downwards.
CAGTTTTCGTAACAAGTTTTTGTGTCACTGAGTTGTGCACTCTCATTGGAAGGACATTTTCATATCAATATTCTGCATGCTTTGGCTTTGAGGAAAAATCGTGAAATTGCTTCGCAGGATAACGTTACAAAGTTAAGTGAATTCTTTGTCTTCTTTTAAGGATAACTTCTCTAAATGTATTGAATGATCAAAATTGATGAATACTTACCATGTCCACTACTTATTAAAACATTAACTAATCATTTAAGACAAAACAAAAATATTATTTATACACTTTTTTAGTTTCGACAAATTCACGGTTTCGCCATTATCACGGTAAAAATATTCTTGCGCACGATAAAATCGATAAACTACTGTGTCGCTTTTTGGCTCTAAAAGCTCATAGGGAAATATCTCTTCTCTTTTTTGGTTTATTGTTGCTGGAATCTCTTGTGTTTTAATGCATTAACTTAAATTAAAAGAATCTTGAATAGGTTATTTTTTCCAAATTTAAACTCTCAATATTTCATATCTAATTTCTGTTTGACAGTACTTGCAATTTTTCACGGTCATAAATTAAAGTTGACCTAAAATTCAATTTTTTTTTTAAATTCCATAATACAGGATAATTTGAAGTTTCATAATTCATATTCGAATGATGGAGAATTGGGAGTTGAATAAATATGTGCAAGAGAATTTTTGCTGAGATTCAGAACCTCAATACTTATTTTGCATTCTATTATTTTTCTTGTAAACGCAAATAAAAATAGTACTGCAATAGATTTTGGAATGAGTTTAGCTTTAGACATCTGATATGACATTGTAAAGTTCAAAAATTTTTAATAAATCATCTGTAAATTCTAATTTCAAATACTTGTTAGCTTTTCATCGTTAAAGTAAAGTTTTATTATTATATTTTGTCCTGATTCTGAATTGATTATTTTCCTTCGGTTTTGCAAATATTTTTCCGTTGCCGGAATCTTCATAGAAAATTTAATTCATGCGGAAAAGTAAAATTTTTAGTTCAAAAAATATATCTAGCACATTACTTGATCGAAAAAGTTATTTAAAAATACGTGTTAACAACCATGTTAAAAAGTGGCTCGCATCTGGAATTTAGTCGAAAATATCTTAAAGCTCAATACATTTAATTTTACGACACCTACTTGAAACTGTGAATTGTAAATTTTGAGTTGCAACTCCATTAAAATGTTGTTTTGAAACTAAAATTTTGACACTCAATCCCTACATCTTCTTTAGAAAGGGTTTATTAAAGAAATGTATTAAAATAAGTTAAAAATTCTGAACCAACCATTTTAACATAAAAATTCATTTATTAAAACACTTTTTAAACACATCAACAAGCTGGGAGCCATGTGTCAGGTGTTTACTACTCACGATAGTTAACAGAATGTGCGAAAAAAAATCTTAAACCTAATAACCATCACTTTATAGCTAATCACTTTGATTATTAAAAAACAACTGTTTTTGTCATTACAATTTTTATGCAGGGTTGAAATATTTTTCAAAAAACCAATTTCGGCCCTATTTTATTTTGTGATTCTTGTTCTTCTAAACGCTTTACTTCACATTAAAAAGGGGTTTTGATAAATTATACAAGTCGACAAAACTCATATTTTTCCGCTATGCACAGAATTTATTAGCTTATTTAGATTAATTTTAAGATGTAAAACGTCTTACGCTGTCAAATTATTTGCTTTTTGCATAAATTAATTTAAAATAAACTGGAACTGTCGAACCTGAATAAGCGAGAACCCTTTATAAGTGAGAGACAACAAAGAATCCCAAGCTTTTTAAAGCATAAAACCTCTTCAAAATCAAATATGAAAATTTTCCCGGTGAGATGCCGAAATTCCCGTTTTTTTCCCGGTTTCCCGGTGACGCGATGAAATTCCAAAGTTTTTCCCGGTATTCCCGGTTTTCCCGGTTCGCTAGCAACCCTGTGTCTTCGACAGGTTGTATACATTCTCATAGCCACAATTGATCGTAGAACTAATCGTTATAATAGGACGTATTAAACTTCATTGGATGCCATTAAACCATTCCAGAAAATTTCAACCACCATAAAAGAGGACTATTGATCAGCTAATTTTCCTTCAACAGCTGCAATAACGGATGTTCTTCCCAAAGATAGTCAGTTAGTCGAGTGAAGGAGATGGTAGTTGCCGCTGCAATTCACAATCACAAGATCGTGAATCCCGGAATCGAAAAGATGAATGTGTGGGATAATAGATGTATGTGTGTATGTGTGTATTGAGATGAGTACCCGTGTACACATCACATATAAATGTATGTGTAGATAGACGAAAGGTGTCCGGAGGTATTCTAGAGATGAGAATTCGCAATGCACAACAACCGTTAGCCAGCTTGCCCCGGGAATGCATCCATCGGATGGACTCAGGCGGGCCAGGGCAAAAAGGAGGATGACTTGGCGGGATGCTCTCGTTTCGTTGAAGTGCGTTAGCTGTTGTACACGCTCAAGGATAATTGATAGGAAAATTGCTGTTTTCGCTCTTATTTCTCCATTCTGCTGCTGCGAGCTGCGAGTGGTTTTGTGTGTCCGTCTATCCATTCGGTTGTCTCGAAGTGCTTTGGGCCAATATGGTTGGGTTTGTCTAGCTGGCCTGGCTGGTGGTCGGTAAAGTTGCTGCTGCTCGACACTATTGAGTTGTTAATTGATTTTCAAATGGATTGTGCAACTGAGTAAACTACATAGATTTTAGTAGCAGCAGCATCCAATCCGTGTTGCAGTTATTTTGGGTGGGAGTTGAAAGATCTGAAGTGGCCAACATTCCGGCACCGTGTACATGTGCACTAGGGTGGTTCTTAGCTGTATGAAAGTTTTACTGTTCCTAACCCATAAGAGTGATCCATGAATTAAAATAACAAATTATACAATGTTTCACTAAAATGAGGCAAGTCGAAGGTCACAAACGCCGAGCTAGCAAATTTATAAAAAAAAAAATACTTTCAATACAATGTCATCATTAACATATAATTAAAATTAAACTTTTGAGTCTGGGCGAAACTTTTAACGAAAATACCTATGCAAACGGGTGAGGATGGTTTAGGGGTTTAACCAAACTGTTGTTTTGAAATTCGAATTTTAACACTCGAAACCCCTGTTTCGTCTTCATAATGGTTTTTTTTTCAAGTAAATAGTGTAACTAAATAAGTTCAGAACATTAAACCCACCATTTTAAATTCAAAATGCATTCATCAATACACTTATTGGAAACATCAACAAGCTAGGAGCCATGTGAAAGGCTTTTACTATTCGCGATAGTCAACAGAATTATCAGAAAAATACCTAAAACTTTATGTCCGTTACTTTAAAGCTAATCAATTTGATTATAAAAAAAATCGTTTATGTCTTTACACATTTTAGTTGAATGAACAAATTTTTTTCAAAAAAACAATTTTGGCCACAATTTTATTTTGTGATTCTTGTTCTTCTAAATGCTCATCTTTACATTCAAAAGGGTTTTGATAGAATATACGAAAATGAGATTATTTTAATTAATTTGGGTGCCGTGAATCAAAATATTTAATAAGTCTTTTTTCTGTCAGGATTGGTATTTTTTAATTACTTTTGAAAGTAGGTGAAAATCATTTAAGAAATTTTAGATTTTTTTGACAAACTGTAAAACATTACAAAGATTTTGAAAACAATGGTATATTTATTTAAAAATGATCGAATTTCCCGAAGGCCTCAAGTAATTTTGACCTCTGCGAAAAAAGTAAAAAAAAAAATCTTTACTGTTTACTTTTCTCCATTCTGTAAAATACGAATATTGATTTTTTTTAATATTGTGTTAAATCGGAAAAACTTGTTATGATAAAATGTAGGATTTTACTTTTTAGATCACTGTATTTCAGTTATTAGAATCTCTAAGCTAAGCATCATGTTCCAATTAAAAGGATTATAAACAAATTCAGAATAAGTTTTTATCAATGTAGGTTTCTTGATTCGTCAATTATCAATGATTGATCGCACCTAAATTTGATTCATTTTTTAAATTATAAATTTCATAAAAACAAACTTTAGGTGTTAGACAAAATCTGACAAGAGAATCGGACTAAAAATTCATCTAAATCAGTCATTGAAAAATAGGCACCACAAATGCTAATCCCTTGAGTTATCAATTGAATTTTAGGATTAAGTTTTTAATAATAATTTTCAAGGTTTTTTCATTCTAAAATGTTTTAGATCTTATATTTTTCACCTCAATATTTGGTATTAATGTTTAGATAAATTCACCAATTTGAATGGTCCTACTATTTGGATTTTTCCATCATTTTTTAAAAAATAATGGTTTTGTTCTTCGAATTTCAATTTTTGTGTTCAGAAAACATAACTTTGTTGAAATTTTAGGAATAGAATTTTAATAAGAAAAACATGGTACGTTTCATTTTATTATTTTAAATCTTCTTTTCTAAAACGATCATGATTATTTTATCTTTGAAAAGTTTGAATAAAGATTTGAAGTGATAATTTCAAATTTAATTTTAATGGGCTTGGTTAATTGAAATAGCACTTTTTTGTGCTTCAATATTTACAAAAAAACATAGAATTGCTTATTTTAATTTTATCAGTTTTTTATTGATTAGTCAATATAATCCTTTAATGATGAATTGAACACACAACTATATAAATTTATTATTATGAACCTAAAAAATGAGGTTTGTCAGCCTGGTATTTTCATAACTTTAAAAAAAATATGTACAAAAAATAATTTATGGCTGACTTTGATCCCTGAATTAAAATTTAGTATTTTCTTCTTTGTATCAAAAAAAATCAAACATTGATAAGGTTTATTTTTCATCAACCTTTCTATTTAAAACGATAAAAAAAGTCAATCATGATGATAGAAAATTTACAATTATCTATGTACACATTACAGGGCCGTAGGAAGAACCGACTCATGGGGAGAGGGGGCTTGGTGACTGGTTTTTACCTATGATTTTTATCCAACAATGCACGAATACAAAAAAAAATGTTTGTAACTCTATGATTATGCATTTTTAAGTACTTTTACATAAAAAGTTTTCGTTCTAAATCGTAACTATAGAAAATTGGTCTCTAACCTAAAAGGTTAGCTTAATTCGCTTTCATCGATGGTTAAAATCTTTGAATTTCTTTAAGAGTCTGGTAGATCCAATTTGAGCACAAAATGACTTTTTTTAAGAGAGCCTTTCATTTAAAAAAAAATTTAACCTTTGATGAAAATAAATCAAATGTAAAAGAAAGGGGAACAGATAAAAATCTATCGGATTAAATTTGCTTGATGCAAACTTGAATCAAATTAATGATTTTAGTTTGGCTTAAAAAAAACTGTAATATTGATAGATTGCGGACCAAATACGATATATCTGTTTTTTTTTCTCTTGCCGCAAGTATCAAAATGTTATGAATCTAATAATAAAACCTCATTCTACAAAATTTAACACAACACTTCTGGTAGCTCACATATATTAAGTAAATAAGCAGAATTTTGTCTATTGGTTTCTAAAATATAAAATGCCGAATTCTTCTGTCTGACAGCTTAGATTTTTTCGCGGTCCTTAGTCCTTAATGTATTAATAATGTTAAACAGTACACCGAGAATATATAGAATTTTGTGCAGATTTATTACCTGATCTTCAGGTACATGTTCCTTTAACGGCAAATATTTTTCATAAATAAAAATCTTGTGGATGATTTTTTAAATTAAATTTGAGATTTTTGCATGAAACAAATTATAGAAAATAAACACAAATTATGTTTTTTTTATTTGTTCTTTCCAGTTGAATATTGTGAACAAACTTATTTTGATCCAATCTCTTGAATTCCTCAACAATTTATGTTGATGGTTAAATTCATTTACAAGCAAATTTTTTTTTCTGAACTTTGAATCTGCATTCTGAATCTGAATGCTGAACCTGAATTCAAGAATTGAGCTTTGAATCTGTATCCGAATTTCTGAACGATTTCTGAAATGAAAAAACGATTCCCAATTCCATATCAGACCAAATTTTATGAGCCAAGTCCCTCATTCATGAATCTATTATTTAAATTCTGTAGTTCAGGTTTAATCTATATTCAGTATTTAAATTATTTATTTTCAATCTGTATTGTGCATCTGAATTAAAAAATGAATTTCTAATGATGAATCTGAATCTAAGTTTTTGATTTTTAAATAGTACCACTTACTGTTCGAAAATTAAATTAAAAAAAAGACAAAATAAGCTAATAATATAATATTTAGTTGTGTGAAAATATAATATTGTAGTTGTGTGTGTAGTAAAAGTTTTATTGAGTTTCAATTGTATATTTTAAATTCGTCTGTCATTTCTAGTCTTATGGTTAAACGAAGTGCTTAAAAAGTAAATTATTAATTGATTTTCTTTCTAAATATTGATTTTTTGTTTGTACTTTCTTTGAGTGGAACTACAAATTGAGTTTACCTATTAAGTACCAAATTGAGTACCTATTAAAACTGCCTGAACAAAAATGATGGATTGATAAATCCTGAATATTCCCCATAATCATCCGGAATTTACTGTTTCCTATTTTCTAAATGGCTGAAACTTGAAAAAGTAGATAAAAACGTTAAAAAATGCATTTTAATTTTTTTTGCCAAAAGCTGAAAATCAGTCACTGTAGGGGCATATCTAATTAGAACCCCCACTGGGGCAGTATAAACACCATTAATCGGGGCACGATGAGCGTTTTCTGCCGTAAAATCTAGCACCGAATTAGAGTGTCCATTTCCCGGGAAACGGGAAATCTGGTGCCCTGTTTCCCGGGAATTCCCGGGATCCCGGGAAATATTAAAACAACATGTAAAATATATGCACTTCGACTCAAATATACATAGCTTATCAAACTTTTCGTGTATATAAGCCCATAATTTGTTCAAAATGTACTCTTCATAATGTTTTCTTAACTTATCAAATAAGTTAAACTCTTTTCAAGAATGATATATTCAAAACAGTCTAACGAATCAAAAAATAACCTGAATAAGTCAGGTGAAAAATTCATCCATACAATTAGGGGTTGATTAATTCCAACCATTTTTCGTTTTTCTGAACACTTTACATATTTACTCTTCATATAAAAAAAAAACAAATTTATTCTTAATTTTGAGGATTTGAAATTCATCTGGCTTTTAAAGCCAAAGGGAAAGAAGTGCATGAATATTACTTTTGAGAATCTTCTACCAGTTACGCATTTTTTCATATATTTTTCGAACTGCTGTGGGTTTTCGTTTAATAAATACGGTGTGGAAATGCATATAATCTTTTTAAACTTATCAATTTGATTAAAAAAAATTGGTCCAAATGTCTGCAAAATTTCTTTTACCACAGGAATCGGCATATTCTCAATGAGTTTTGTATGGCTACATTTTTAAAAAGAACTACTTTCAGGATTTTCCAGAGCAACAATTTCATACATGTCGGGAATTCCCGGGAATGAAGCTACGATTCCCGGGAATCGTACCATCCATAGACAATGCATTAAACGAAAAAAAATCCCTTCAATCAGGAATCGAACTCGAGTCTTCTGATTACCTTTCCGACACCTTACCAATAAATAGGCTAAATCGTCAGATGAAACTAATATAGCTGTAGCTCTATAATTCAGTTAACTTCATCGATTTGAATTCGCTGTTAGATTCTATGGCAGAAAATGCTCATCATGCCCCGATCAATGGTGTTCTGTTCGCCCCGAGTCAACAAGATAAAGTAAAAAGGCTTCTTCAAATTGTTTATAGTGAAAATAAAAAAATTAATGAGGGTGAAAATTGAGGAACAATTTGTGGATGCTCATGAAGCCCATATATCCCCACCTACATTTCTTATTTGAAGAAAAACATGTGTTTTGAGAACATTTTTTGTTTTCATATCAATTTTTTTTTTAAATTTGTTCAAATAATTTATATATTAAAAAATAATAACGTGCAAAAAAAAATAAACGAAAAAAGTCAAAAGAAAATTATACCATTAAGAAATGGGACAGTTACGAATGCGTGTATCTGAAAAAAACAATCTATGAAGGAAATGAAGGTAATCTCATTATAATTCATGAAAAAAATTATAAAAAATATCGTTTATTATAAGAAATATTTTTTTTTTTGGAACATTCCTCCGCACACTTTTTCCAGTTATGATATTGATCAGTTTTTTCTCATTTATACTTCGTCAAATCTGCTTTTTAAGTGGCTGCATCAATTTCGGCTACTTTTTGGCTCATTACTTCTCTGGAAGAAAATAAGAGCAATTTGCAGCTGCTTTGAAATTAACAAAACTTGATTATTTTTGTGCCGCTATAAAACGTTTTTACTGGAATGAATGCTGACAAAATCTGGAAAAATTAAGCATCATGAGATTGAACAAAGTATAATCGGTTTGTTAAGATCGTAGGTTGCGAAATGTACATACAAGAGTAGGTACATTTTTAAGCTTTTAAAAACAGCGAAAACCAAAGTTTTTGTTTTGAAAGTTGTTTTTTCACAGCAGCAGAGTCTTGGCAAAGCATTATTTTTTTTTTTTTTCAAAAGAACCAGCAAAAACGTACTTTAATTTGCTAGGGACCTTGCCACGAGCAGAAATGTTATTGGATTCAACCGCGCGAATTTATTTGAAATAGGGGTTTTCACAAACTTTGTCGTCCTTCAGGAATCATCTTCGGTGCTGACATACAGCTTACGAGCTCTAGAACCAGCAAAAATTTGATGCATCGTGAATATCTCAAAAACGCGTTAATTTTAAAATACAAAAAAATAGATCGGTTAGTACTTTTTACAGGATGCACAAAGCTGAATTTAGCCAGTATTGTTTCATCATTGATTTGGGTCAATTTTAGGAATTGGAAGCTCGGTTTCAAGAAAGTTGGGAAATAAAGGCCACCCTTGTGTATGTACACACATGAACGTTGAGGATGCGTCTCCTCCATCACGTGGTGGACCGTCGAAAGGAGGGTGGAAGAGATTTGAAGTTTTACTCAATTGCATCACCCGGTAAGGCGCAACCAGCATCATCACCATCATCATGAGCCATCATCCATCGAACCAGATAGATAAATAGCACTTCACTTGTAAATACGATGCTCTCTCTAGGTACGCTCAATGAGTGCAATAACATTACAAATGGTGTTTTGAAGCAATAACAATAACAAAAACACCTCCTCCTCTTCAACCCCCCAACGAGTTACGATTCGATGCGGATAAGTTAGAGAAAAAAAGAATCAATCTCAGCCTCCTGAATGTGATGATGATCGCATCACATTCAGCAATAATGTGTGTAGATACGTACCGTACACACTCTAAATTACAATTGCGCAATTGGCCTTTTGACCGATGCGTGCTGCTGCGTATGGCACTATTGATGCAGGCGTTCGACCATCCATCGACAATGCTCTCGTGTCGGTTAATGAAACCACTCCATTGAATCGAATCGAATCGAAATAATAACAGCGCTGCAACGGCGCCAATAACGTGTAAAATAAATATCCATCAAACGCGCATAAATTCGAGTGTCGCTTTTGATGGTGCCAATTTGGGACTTGTTTAGGAAGCATTTTACAACATTGCGGCATCGGTGGCGGCTTTTTTCCGAATCGAAATTTCGATGATTATGTAGTGCCCCCCGCATTGAAGGATACCGGAATGAGTGACGATAATAGTCGAGTGAAAACCACTTAAGCCGGGGAATGAACTTGGATAGTTCCTGTTTCCGTCGTGCGAGATGTTCAGGCCTTAATAGATTTTCGTAAGGCGGAACTCTAAAAAATGTCTTAAATTGGAATGACTGGTAACAAATTACTTCTTGTTTTTTAATTTATTATCTACTAGTCATTGAAGAAGGATACATTCTAAAGAAAATTTTAAATCAAAACAAAACCAATCAAATGAAGATGATGATGATAGTGTGAATTTGTAATATTATACTGAAAAAGCCAATTATTCAGTAGTAATTGGTACCACAGTAAATGCATTACTCAAAAGTCAAATCGACGCACGAATCCGCAGAAAAAATTAATCCTTTCCCCGGAATGAAACCGATCAATGCGACTGACTGCATCGAAACCTTACTAATTTTCCAAAGTCAAACAACGACGGCAGAAGGAAAACCTCCGATCAATAAATAGTACAACTTACAAGGGATTCCTGCGAGCAAACGAAGCCACCAGCTAGTAGTAGGTAGGTGAAGGTATTACCTTTGACTTTATTTCTGCCAACCGACCAAAGATTGTGGTTTTGTGGTTAAGCGCCATTTCGCCATTCAGCCGGGGTCCTCTCCTCTACTAGCTCGTGTCCTCCTCAAAAGCAATTTGTGTCCAGTGCAAATGACGATTTCATTCTGCCGCAGCCGAACCCTCGAAGGATTTGTACATGGCGTTGGCCCAAGTGAACTGAACTGGACTCGGACCATACTACCATATTACTTCTGTGAACGACAATCGACACCCAATGCGAGAACTTGGATTTCGTCGCTGTTGTTTGTTTGCTGAATGCGCGCCCGAGATTTTTGCCCATTCTTATACAGCACAAAAAGAAAGAATGGACGGTTTGGTCGTCTTTTTATACTGGGAAGCGGATTATGGTGTGCCCGTTAAAAATGAGAAACTCCCTGCCGAAAATGTACTGAAGGCTGTACTCGAGAAAAATGCAACACGGTATATTCTTGGTATATTTTTTGGCATGGATGAAACATTGATAAAATTAGATTTTAGAATTAAAAAGTTAGATTTTAATCAAAGTGTACAGAATAATCAGCCGGTCGAATCGTTGCACTTGATATTCGGTCAAAGAGTCGAAATAGGTCAAATATGTGTAAACTTTGAGGGAAATTTCTTCTTCTTCTTCTTCTTCTTCTTCTTCTTCTTTTTCTTCTTCTTCTTCTTCTTCTATTTTCTCGCCGATGCTATTTTTAGCACGACTCGGAACTGCCTAATCGACTAACTCCTATTATGGTCCAGTTACTGAGACTATATGACCTATACTATACTCTGTAGAGTAAGGTTGCTAGAATTTCTCCAGCACGTACCCGGGCCGGACAAATCCAGGCTATTTTATCTTAAAACCGATCAAAATCCGGACATTTGAACTCAAAATGTTGATTGAAAATTCGGACAATATCCGGGCAAATTTGGTCAAAACCCAGGAATTACAGAAATCAAGAAAAACAATTTTTTTTTCATCAGAAGGTTTTTTAATGGTACTATAGGTTTTCAAAAAACTTTCATGACTATTTTTATAAAATTCGTTCAAAAAGTTTCGTTATGGACGCATAAATAATTGATTTTACTACACAACTTGTTTGCTTGTTTTGGCAAAAAAAAGGTCATAAATCCGGGTAACCGGGCCGGATCGGACTTCAGTCAAATTTTGTATTAAATATCCGGGCAAACCCGGATAAAACCGGGCAATCTGGCAACCTTACCGTAGAGTATACAATCTTTTTATACTCCGTAGAGATATTTTGCATTCTTTTATACTCAGTAGTGTTTACATTTTTCGTTACATTGTTACATTCCGTGGTATTAGTGTTCATTTTAACGTCCGAAGACTTACAAAATTTCCTTAACCTAGATTTGAGGGTTGCGGGATTCGATCTCTGGACCTCTGGATCATAAGCCAAAGATGTTCGCCATTAGGCTAAACGACCACCCGAGGGAAATTTCAAAAACTAATTACAAAAAAAAATACTAATGAAAATTGATTGGGAGAAAACATAACAGTTTGAAGCAACACATAATGGTGTAGTACATATCATGTATGTGATTGTATTTTCCGTGATGTTATTCGAGTAGAATAGATAAAGAAATAGCTGTTTTGGTTATGGTTAAGTTATATCACTTTGAATCATGGCTGCTTGAAAAAACATCCACGAAGACAAATTTAGGTTTCGGCAAAAGTGCGGAGCAGTTCGGAATTCTCAACCAATAAAAAACAAAGGGACTTAGAAGTTTACTACAAAGTTAATGAAATTATTAAAACTAATTTAAAATTCAGATAACTATAAATAAACTTGTATATAAAAAAATCATTCTCCAATTCATATTCGAATTCTTATGAAATCTGGAATTTTTTTCAAATTATATTAATTTTTGGAATAATAATATTAAATGAGCATTTCAATAGCGAAGTGCGATTTTATTGCTAGTTGAAAAAGCACACACATTTCACAAAACTTCTTCTTTATCGCATGAACTGTGAATCAGATTTGATATGCAAATACCCAAAAAAAAATCCTATATTCTTTTAACTCGAGCAGTTTTAATTCAATCGAAAAAGAGCACTTACATCCCTCTGATCCTGAGGGCCTCATTTTAAAACTAAGTGATAATTGATCAGGGTTACAAGCTCAAATCGAAAAGGTTGTAGCTGAATTGAAACATATGAACACAACAAGCCATATCAATGCTGATTGATTCAGCCTGAATCTTAGCTTCATATCAGAATATAAAATCAATTGAGGTTTTGCGAATCAGAGGTGTCTAAATAAGTGCCCAGATTCCAATTTCGAGAACACATGCGTTGAAGCACTAGCAATTGCTTTTGCTATTTTTTGGAATAAATATTTTTATTCTGGCATTTGGCATACTTGCTTAACACAACAAAAATGATGTATCCCTCTGATCCTGGGAGCCTTTTTTTAAACTCACGATGTGGATTTAGAAAATGCAACAATAACCTCCTATCAGGATCGAAAATGGATTCATATTTCTATATTTGCTTTTTGTATAGACTATGAAATTCAAATTATAACTTTTTTTTTCTCTGAAGTTCAAGTTATAATATTTTTCAACATTTTTTATTCAAATTATAAAAGTCATAGATGGAAAGAAATTTTTTCATGTTGTTGCTTTTACTGAATTATCAATATTTCGTGAGAAATTTGGGAAATGAGTGAAAAATACTAAAGAATCAAATACTGCTAGGTTTTTATTTTTTTATGGTAAAAGTGGTTCTTGTACTTCACAAAGTGGTTCTTGACAATCACAAGACTTCTCCACTCTTTCACTTGCGTTATAAAACTTTGATAAACATCATTTACAGGATCAGCATTTGAAATACAATTAAAAAACACGCGAAATACTTTTTCAACATTTTATCAATTTGTATTTTTTTAACTTTGTGGTTTCGCATGTGGTCATTAAACATTGGCTCAATAAGATAACCATCAAGATATTACAGATTATAAATTGTCAACAAAATACTCAACATGATGAAAAAAAACCAATACGATAGTTCAGAGCTCAAAAGGAACAATTCAGCATAAGAGTTAACACATAAACATAAATAAACTATTCAGCTAAAATATACTACAAGCATCGAAAATCAAGTTAACAAACCATTTTAAGCAAGAGGGGAAATTGAAATCAAAATTATTATATTCATACAAATGACTTTATAAGGCAAGGTTCACAATCATCGTTCCAAATTTTAACAAAATTATCGAAATTTTTGTCACAAATCAGGTCCAAATCAGTTCCACAAATTTTTTTTTTCCAAATTTTTGTATTCATATTCAAATTTTAAAAAAATATTTCTAAGTTTGAAAATAAAACAAAGAATTTTGGAAACACTACTTCAGGAAAAAGAAATTCTTGACTCCTACCTGGATTTTTTCCTCACAAATTTAGTATCCGTTCCGGGATTTCCCGGGCGGGAATTCCCGGGAATTTGAAAAATTCGGGAATTCTCGATTTCCGGGAATTCCCGACATGTATGAAATTATTTCTCTGGATAAGCCTGATAGCCTCCGGAACCGTTCTTATTGTTCTTTTTATAATCTTTTTTGATTGATATTTTGTTCTTTTTGAAAATGTAGTCGTACAAATCTTATTGAGAATATGCCGATTCCTGTGGCAGTATGCATTCTGCAGTCATTTGGTGCAATTTTATTTATTTAAATAGGTAGATAAGTTTAAAAAGATCATATGTATTACCACACCCTTTTCATTGAACGAAAACCCACAACACTTTGAAAAATATATAAAAATCGTGCAACAGGTAGGCAGATTGTGTTTTCTCGAAAGTAACATTTATGAACTTGTTTCCCTCCCTCTGGCTTTGAAAGCCAACTGAATTTCAAAACTTAAAAATGAAGAATACATCGTTTTTTCTCATAAGAAGAGCAAATATGTTAAGTATTCAGAAAAACGAAAAAAGGTTGGAATAATCAAACAAATAAAAAGATTTTTTTTCATTTACCCTTTATTGCATGAATAAATTCTTCATTCGACTTATTCAGGTTATTTTATAGTTCGTTTGACTGTTTTAAATTTATCATTGTTGAAAACAGTTTGATTTATTTGAGAACAAATAAGTTAAAAACACTATGAAGAGTATATTTTGAACAAATTATGGGCTTGTATGCGCGAAACGTTCGATAAGCTACACAGCAAAAATTAAATCGCGCAAATTTACAGCGAATACGATGCAAATTATTGGACCATCGCTTCTTACGCCAATTTATGTTTCACTTTCAAATTTACATCGGGAGTTGTAAACATATAAGCACTGAAAAATACGGATCAATTTAAATTTACATTTTTTTTTTTCATATAATCTTATTTCGTGTTTCTTTAGATGTAAAAATGAATTCAATATTCCAGCAATAAAAAACTTTATTTTATTTTAAAAACAGAAGGTACGTATTCAATCGGAAGGTACATAGCTTTTTTTATAATACCTACTTTTTATTTGAGTTTCTTATATTGTGCAACAGTATATCCAGTCAGCCGTCACCATATCAACGAATTCCGCTCAGAAGCTAGCGCCCGTTCCCGGCCTAATTAGCGGTGGATGCGATTGCGCCAGCCAGCTGGGATCCTTCGATAGTTTGGGCTTGTAGGCTGCATCCTGCGTCCCAGTACGAGTTCAGCACCGGTAGACCCCCTCACGCGTTTTTGAGCAAGCAATGGTTGCATTACGACTTCAGCTGCTTGATACTGTGGCTCTTCGCTATGTCTTTGGTGTAACTCTTGTTAACCGGGCGTTGGCGGCAATCACGGCGCCCCCAGATGCGAAAGTTTGGAAAACTCAGATGGGCCTTGTAGCCGAGACGACGAGCCATATCCAGGCGGGTTGACCTCGGGGTCCGTTGGAATTTTCTCATCTGCGGGTAATGCCAGACTTGGACATGCAACAGAGAGCGCATCCGACTCAGAACCTGAAAAGAATATGGAAATCAGAATAAAAATTGTAACAACAAAAAACATACTTACTTGAAAACGGAGCAATTATGGGAAACCTTTCTCTTGATTCCTTAAAGCTTTTCGGAAACTTTGTTGTTTCGTTCATGGGAACACAGGCACCGGGATTTCTCCAAATCAAACTTTTGAAACAATCCAAATATCACCTTTTATGTACAGCTCGATTGCGAATTTTTTCACTCTTGTCTTGTCTTTGTTGTTTTGACGCCTGGCGGGGACAGCTGAGCAAAAAACATAGTGAGGCGATGTAATTTTAAAACTATTCAAATGTCACTTCCAAACAAGCGATGTAAAAATAACATCGAATCACACTGAAAATAAAATCTCTCAAATTTCTTTTAATTTTAAATGCGATTCAATGCAAAATTATGTCAGTAAAAGCTTATGAGTCCAAATGTTTACATCGTTTATGCAATTATGTTGCGTGTGACTTTATTTATTTTTTGCTGTGTATGTATATTTCAATTGAAGTGCATATATTTTACATGTTTTTGAATACTTCCCGGGATCCCGGGAATTACCGGGAAACAGGCCACCAAATTTCCCGATTCCCGGGAACGGAAAATGGCCGGAACATGGAAACTACAAAATTTACGTTGAACTGAAAAAAGTTCAACTATAATCTTCCAAGTTTTCACAGATGTCGATTTTTTTTTTCTTTTAAAGTTATTAAAAATATAACGTACCACACGCAAAGATGATTTTTAATTCCATGTTTCAGTGCAATTTATCTTAGATGTCACTTTTTACGTAGGGAATAACAAAACTCAGCAGTTTTCTAGGCTGCACAGCTGGTTAAACAAGACCAAACCATGGTCAGAACATCATAACTTTTTGAAATCAAATTCTTCAGGTTTTCTATCTTCAGAAAAGTTGCCTTTCTGTTCATAATCTGATATTGCTTTATTTTTTTTTTGTATATGTAGATTAGGACCTGTACAAAATTTTAGCCAAATCGGACTTGATTTATTTAGGGGTGCCTCAAAGCGCTCAAAGTTTCGGTTTTGAGACTCAAAAATCACCGAAGAAAGTGAGGACCAAAAGAAATTCGAAAAATCTAAATTTAATTTTGATGTCAAATGTATAAAAATATATAAAACGTCGAGTGTTGACACGGCCTAGGTTTCGTCATTCAGGGACATGTATTATTGTAGTTCTTACAAATCGTAGAAATGTCAGAAATTTTATGACCAGGCAAAAATGTCAAACGTTGAAGTATACTAGTAAACGTGGACACAAAAGTTACTAAGTTTCATAATAATTCATATAGATATTAAATATTTAAATGGTGGAAGCCTTTTGAAATAGTTAGAGTTTGTTTGAGTGTAATCTCGCAAATCACCGTGCGCTCAATAGTGGTGGT
Source organism: Uranotaenia lowii (assembly GCF_029784155.1). Taxonomy (NCBI): domain Eukaryota; kingdom Metazoa; phylum Arthropoda; class Insecta; order Diptera; family Culicidae; genus Uranotaenia; species Uranotaenia lowii. Next base: position 292,280,119 of record NC_073693.1, on the reverse strand, counting down.
AGGGAAAGATATTGACAGATTTTGACGGGAATTTAGACAAACCCGAAAGCAATCTAAAAGAGCTTTCGGGAGAAATATGCTCTGTTCAGTACAGGGAGAAGATGCACACAAAGTAAAAATTATGCTCTTTTCTCGTTCAATATTTCACACTATCACAATATGTAAATGTGTAAAATCTATATTGATAGGAAATATTTATTTTATATTCTGTTCCACCATTTTCGCCACTTTTGGTACAACACAAGTGTAGACAGACAGATCAAACCAATCCGCCGTGCTATACACCTCGTACAAATAAAACCCCCCAATTATCGAACCGAAAAATAAAAGTGGCTCGTTTTTAAGTTGAGTTTTTATCAAACGTCGCGAGTTCTAAATCAAGTTCCGAAATTTCTGTTCCGGTCCCAAAACAGAGTTTTTTGAACCAACCTACAACAATCTGAAAATTGTCTAATCATTGCATTGGTATGTAGCAAAATAGTTTCAGCCTAACAAAAATAATAGAAACCTTATTGTACAGGTTGGAATACTCTATGTGGAAGAGCTAAAATAGTATTAAGCTACCTACGAAGTTTATAAGAATTTAGATTAGATAAAAGTTATTGAGCTTAAATCACCGTAAGTGTACCGAAACTTTCATCATTTAGAATCACTAAGTGATTTCATCTTCTACAGGTTTGCGCATAGTTACGTGAAGCAAATTCTTGATTGAGGTCAGGAGATCACCGTCAGTTCCCGAACTGTTTATCTAAAAGGTTGTAAAAACCGTAATTTGAGAGAAACTGTAAGTTGAGATGGTCATACTCCTATTAGAAATGTTATAAAATAATTGTTATATTTAGGTCGAAAGATACAGCAGCTTGTTTAACCCGTTCGAGACCGATTGCACACCGTGTGTGCAATGGAATTTTTGTACCTTTGTCTAAACAATCATTCATTGTGATTTCACTATTGCTCGGAAAAATAATATTCTTATACCAATGGAATCCGCAAATGTTAGCCAATATGTGACTCAGTCCTAGAATATTGATTTTTGGCCAACAATTGTTTTCGAGATAACACCAGATCTCGACCGACGTTTCATGCATTTTCAAGTCATTTGGCATCAAAATTAAAATTTGAGGCACCCCTAAATCAAGTCCGAATAAGTTGAAATTTTCACAGTTTAGTTTTTTGGGCCAATCTACCAAATGTTTATTGTCGGTTTTTTATATGTTTTTTTTCTTTCTTTTTATAAAATACATATTTGATCTCAATAAAACTCGATGTTCTCTCGAAGAGATTCTATTAACTTAACTCGGATATGATAGCTAGCATCTTACAAATGCTAAAACCACCTCACAATGAATGCCGTGACCGGATTCTATCTCATGACCGTTGGCTTAGGAGACTTGCTCCTAGGCCAAGGCCATCGGCGTCGGGTTTTCGAAATTCGATCATGATTTTTTTTTCCCAGACGTCCATTGGCACCCAAATGTGGATATCATATAATTTCTTCTAAATAATTTTGTATATCCTATTAATGGCTTGAACTATTTTCACTGTTTTGACAACCTCGCTCACGACAGAGCAGCAGAAATGAGGTGGAGTAATAAGAGACAAAACATCGTGTTTGCCTTTTCTTCACCTCTGTTTTGATACAAAATAGAACAGACTCGTATTTCTGGAACCGACGAAATGCGTACACTAAGGTTTTTTTTACGCGATTACGTTAACATATAAGACTAGGAATATTTTCGCTCTAAAAGCGTGTTGATTCGCGAGAGCCGTGTAGAAGAATCATATCCATGGCAAAAAACCGCGTAAAAAGAAGCCGTGTTAGATAAACTGAGCGAAATCAAACCGCGTAAAAAAAAATCTGAGTGTAATTGCGTAACTTTTCAGATCGCTGAATGTAAATCAAAGCCTATTTAAAAGACATATTTTCATTACGAGAGTAAGGTGGGGCAAAACTAACTTTCAATAACTTCTGAAATGTTTTCAGCAATTAATTATTGAATTATTATTATCACGGATACTCAAAGTTTTTCAAATGCTTCTGTTGATTGGCAGTGAGTGAAAAGCTCATATTGTAAGGAATTTGTATGCATATAATTATATTTTCGGGTAAATTTACCTTGTTACACATCACCAAAATCAAAGGTTCGAATTTCGGAGAAAATTTTGAACAAGAATGGTTTTTTGTAACAGAACGTACACTGATCGACTAACCTACAACTTTAAATTTTTGAAGTTTTTTGCCCAATTTTTTAACATTTTGGAAAATTTGAACAAAAAACTTCTAAAATTCGATGTTCTCAGACCTCAGTTGAGATTTTAAACAAAATTGAAAGTAGGGTTCCGTGGGAAACTTTTGCTTTAGAACTCCGAAGATTTGGAAGGGTTTGACAACGAATTTGTCCTCAAAATTCTCTGGTCTTCTTGAAGGATAAAATTTCGCAAGAAGAGAGATCTGGAATCTATGAAATTCCCTGGAAGAGTTGGCCAAACCCGTCGAAAATTCAAAGTTTGACTTAAAGCACCCAGAAATGCTGTAGACAACAACAGAGTCAACGAATTCAGCGCAGCTGCCTGTAGGATAATGTACTAGAAATAGAGTTAATCAAATAAGAAATAATAAATTAAAATTTAATGCAATATGTGTACGTTGGTAACCCTATGCATTTTAAGTCTGAAACTCATAGCAACGCGAACACGCGTTCTGGTAAGAAGTAAAGAAAAAGAAAAATCTACTCGCGTTTTCCTCTGCCCACCCGAGTGTTTTAAACGTGACGCGCGGGTATCACTCGCTATAAATAAAGCAACCCGGTCGCTTAAGAGGTCATTCTGAAATCGAAGCTCTTATGAGCAACAAATAGTGGTTGTGCTTGAAGGTCCGCATGAAAGGTCAACATCAAAGGTCCGCATCAAAGGTTCGCATCAAAGGTCCGCATCAAGGGTCCGCATCAAAGGTCCGCATCAAGGGTCCGCATGAAAGGTCCGCATCAAGGGTTCGCATCAAAGGTCCGCATCAAGGGTCCGCATCAAAGGTCCGCATGAAAGGTCCGCATCAAGGGTCCGCATCAAGGGCCCGCATCAAAGGTCCGCATCAAGGGCCCGCATCAAAGATCCGCATCAAGGGTCCGCATGAAAGGTCCGCATCAAGGGTCCGCATCAAAGGTCCGCATTAAGGGTCCGCATGAAAGGTCCGCATCAAGGGTCCGCATCAAGGGTCCGCATCAAAGGTCCGCATTATGGGTCCGCATTAAGGGTCCGCATCAAAGGTCCACATCAAGGGTCCGCATCAAAGGTCCGCATCAAGGGTCCGCATCAAGGGTCCACATCAAAGGTTCGCATGAAAGGTCCGCATCAAGGGTCCGCATGAAAGGTCCGCATCAAGGGTCAGCATCAAGGGTCCGCATCAAAGGTTCGCGACGTGGGTCGACAAAACAAGCCGCAAATCACGACAATGGCGCAGTCGGTAGCAGCTGTAAGAAAACAAAGTCACCATAGGAGAAAGCCAAAACTTTGATTAAAAGTTTATTTGGTGAATCTCCCAAGAAGAGGGTTTCCTTGAGGAATTACTAAGTTAAAAAGTCTTAAAATTAATAAACTTCGATAGAAATGGCGAAGAAATAAATCAAATGAAAATATGATTTCAACGATTTGATGACAAGTTTGATTGGTTCTAAGGTACTCTGATAGTAAAGGCAGAGGTATTAATTCAATACTCTGATGGAATGCAGAGTTATTTGGAAGATAAATCTGGAATTCATTGGTACTCTGATAGGAAAGGCAGAGATACTAATTCAATACTCTGATGGGAAAGGCAGAGTTTATTTGAAAATTAATCCATAGTTAATTGGTACTCCGTTAGTGAAGGCAGATATATTTATTCAATACTCTGATGAAAAAAGCAGACTTTGAAAAAAAAAAATCTTAAATTTTGGTACTCTGATGTAAAAGGAAGATATATTTATTTGATACTCTGATTGGAAAGGCAGAGGAATCAAGAAAGTAAATTTAATATTATCGGATAGGAAAAACATCTGATTATAAAAGCACTGACTCCGACAGAACAAAAATACACACAAATCCAAAAAGACGCATTGGCAATGGTCTGGGGTCTAGAACGATTTTCTATGTATCTAAATACTGAATATAAGATTTGAATCCGCATAGACGCCGAATCAAATGAATCCATATTCGGAAGGCAACATCGAATAGGGAAAAGGGCAGTTTCACGGGCAGAAGCTTGGGCGTTACGATTGTAACCATTCAACTTCCAAGTGGCTCACATACCAGGAGAAATGAACATTGCAGACGCACTTTCTCGTCTGGTAAACGAAACGCATGAGATCGAGCCATTCGATGATGCTTCGGAGAAACATCTACTGTTTTTCCTGGACACAGGATCAATTGAGCTTACTTGGGAGGAAATAGAAAAACAAACTGAACAAGATCTGGAATTAGACGAACTCAAATCAGCTATCAAAATAAAACATTGGGACAGAAAACTTAAAAGATATGAATCAGAATCAAAGCATTTGAAGAATCTTGGAACGTGAGTTTTTCACTCAGAGCGACTTATTTTACCGATTGCACTGCGAGATAAGGCACTTCAATCAGCACTCCAAGGGCAAACAGGGGCATCATCAATGTAAAAAAATAGTGCGAAACTATTTCTGGTGGCCAGGAATGGCGAAACAAGTAGAAGAGTTTGTTAAAAGATGCGAGACTTGTTTTCGTCTGTCGAACAAAAAAAAAAAAATCAACCAATCCCATTGACTAACCATGAGTTACCCAAAGGACTCTGGGAAATCCTTCAAATAGATTTTTTTTTTAATTTAACAACTGTGGTTCAGGAGAATTTCTAGTTGTTGTGGATACATATTCAAGATATCTGCATGTGGTTGAAATGAAATTAACTGACGTCGATAGTACAAACGAAGCACTTAGTCGAATTTCTCTGACATGGGGATATCCCTTGGCACTCCGCAGTGACAATGGGCCACCATTTCAGAGTGAAAAGTCTTGTAAGACATAGGAAAATAGAGGAGTAAGAATACGAAAATCTATTCCATTATGTGCTCAGTCCAACGGAGCAGTTGAGCGACAAAACAAAGTGTTAAAGTATGATTAAATGCCAGCAAAAATTGATAAGGTAAATTGGAAAAAGGCATTAGATAAATATGTCCACGAGCACAACAAAGTTCGACCCCTTTCACGCTTCGGGGTTACGCCTTTTGAATTATTGGTTGGATAGAAATACAAGGGAACATTCCCATTTTTATGGAAAGCAAGATCAACAGAGCAATTGGACCGAACAGATGTGCGAGAAAAGATGTTTCATCAAAACTCGAGAGCAAAAGATATGCAAATGCCATAAGGAACTCAGAACTATCAGATATTGTTGTGGGAGACAAAGGAGACCCAACATTTTCAAAAGAACGTTACACTGTTCTGACAAGAGATGGAGCAAAAGTTGTAATACAAAGCGAAAGAAGAGTTACATATGCAAGAAAAGTTTATGACATCAAAAGGGTTCCTAATACAATTCAAGAAGTGGAAACTCAAACTTGTGAAAATAGCCCGGAAATTGAAATGTTAGAGCAAAGAGAACGACCAAAACGAATAACAAAATACCATCACGTGGTTATATTCAATGTATTTGATTAAAGAGTACAGTAGTGAAGTATTGTAGGATAATGTACTAGAAATAGAGTTAATCAAATAAGAAATAATAAATTAAAATTTAATGCAATATGTGTACGTTGGTAACCCTATGCATTTTAAGTCTGAAACTCATAGCAACGCGAACACGCGTTCTGGTAAGAAGTAAAGAAAAAGAAAAATCTACTCGCGTTTTCCTCTGCCCACCCGAGTGTTTTAAACGTGACGCGCGGGTATCACTCGCTATAAATAAAGCAACCCGGTCGCTTAAGAGGTCATTCTGAAATCGAAGCTCTTATGAGCAACAAATAGTGGTTGTGCTTGAAGGTCCGCATGAAAGGTCAACATCAAAGGTCCGCATCAAAGGTTCGCATCAAAGGTCCGCATCAAGGGTCCGCATCAAAGGTCCGCATCAAGGGTCCGCATGAAAGGTCCGCATCAAGGGTTCGCATCAAAGGTCCGCATCAAGGGTCCGCATCAAAGGTCCGCATGAAAGGTCCGCATCAAGGGTCCGCATCAAGGGCCCGCATCAAAGGTCCGCATCAAGGGCCCGCATCAAAGATCCGCATCAAGGGTCCGCATGAAAGGTCCGCATCAAGGGTCCGCATCAAAGGTCCGCATTATGGGTCCGCATTAAGGGTCCGCATGAAAGGTCCGCATCAAGGGTCCGCATCAAGGGTCCGCATCAAAGGTCCGCATTATGGGTCCGCATTAAGGGTCCGCATCAAAGGTCCACATCAAGGGTCCGCATCAAAGGTCCGCATCAAGGGTCCGCATCAAGGGTCCACATCAAAGGTTCGCATGAAAGGTCCGCATCAAGGGTCCGCATGAAAGGTCCGCATCAAGGGTCAGCATCAAGGGTCCGCATCAAAGGTTCGCGACGTGGGTCGACAAAACAAGCCGCAAATCACGACACTGCCCATTCAACGGAAATGGATCACTCCATAAACTGGGAAAAGGTGATCTTAGAAAAACTTCACAATTGAATGCAATAGTCGATTTTTCTTAGTACTTCCGAGAAACCGCTAATTGATGAATTAAGGAAAAAGGAAAAAAAGAAGCTAATGGATGAAGATAACCCACCAATTATGTACCGGCTTTTAACCTTCTCCAAAGGAAAATTTCGTAACCTAACTATCTTTCGACGAATACTACCAGTAATTTCTTCGTGTGACCAGTCAGACATCGTCCTGTAGATGGGCAACATTTAGCCCGGAACCGGTCGATAATAAAGGTAAATTTGAATTTTTTCGTTTTTAAATACGTTGAGTTTCCTGTCCTGTAATAGGGTAACGGGCTTATTTTGGACCACCTTGTCTAGCTATCTTATAGAACAACTAATCAAGAGTTAATTGCATGCAATATGTTATCCGAAGATAGTGAAAAATGTGTTACGTTCGCTCTTGAAAATCAATTATCTTTCTAGAAAATATTTAAAAACTATTTTAGTTTTTACAATAATTTGCAATATCAATGAACAACAGCTTCTCCAACATAAAAATGAAAAAAAAAACGAATTTTAAGAAATTTTTTATAGGTTCATGATTGTAATAATTTCAAGTTTCTGAAATGCAGACTGAGGCCAAGCGTTCTTTAAAACCTGCCACCCTGTACACCGCATAGTTGCTTAAAATTCTGCGCTTTCAAGCTGTATTCTTAGTGATTGGATTTTTGGAATTTCACCGTGGAAGTTGAAAAATAAATAATTAAAATTTACAACGAATTACTAAATGTCACAGGCGATCTGGAAATGCAGCAATATCATTTTTATTGTGCATGATAAATGGTACAATTATCGTAAAAATATATAAAGATCAAGATTTTGGAAGTCACAGTTGGTTAAAAAAATTATTCAATTATTGCCCATAATTTTCAGTCGTAGCTCTTCGTGTTTTGTAGCTATTTCAATAAGTACCTACTTAGAAGATTGACATATGTATACATATGTAAATTTTCATTAAAACTTAACTTTATTGATTCAATTTTCATCCATGCAATCAAAAGTTATAAGAAGGTGTCAGAGAAAGAGTTGCATTTTTTTCGAGTACAGTCCTTAGGTACAGTCCATATGCCTGGATGCTTTTTTCCTGCTTCTTCACTGACTTGGCAACTGTGTTTATTCCTATATGTACGGTCGA
>NC_073693.1:292246829-292271829 GCF_029784155.1 Uranotaenia lowii | reverse complement strand
AGTGCAGCCTTCAGAGAGACAACTGTCGATGTCACTCACGTAAAAATTGTACAAAAGAGGACTCAAACATGAACCCTGGGGTAGGCCCAAATACGAAATCCTCCTTATCGCAATATCTCCGTGAGCAAAGTTCAGATGTTTCTCACAAAGTAAGCTGTATAAGATGTTGTTTAACAGAGGAGGCAGACCACGGGAATGCAATTTGTCTGACAACACCTCGATTGAAACTGCATCAATGCATTTCAAATTGCTATATTCGAAAATCATCATTTCTGAATACGAAAAACACATTAAAATTACAAACCATTTGTAAGATTTGGATCAGAGATTTTTACTTTTAAATTCTTATGCAGAATTGGCACTAAAGATATTCCATAATGATAATCCAGAATTTATAAATCTGAAACAGTTTCATCATTCGCAATTTGCATTTAGATTCACAAGTTGAATTTCGAATAAATAGCTGAAGAAAAAAATCACATTGAAAGCCAAAAATTTAAAATTCAAATAAAAGTTTTCTGGTTGAGAATTCTGATCGAAATTTCGCATTTCGGCTCATAATTAGTAGGGATTCTTATCTGGAACATAGATTCAAAAATCGTTTTCAAATTCGTAATTCAGGAACTCAGGTTCAAAAGGCACTCAGATACTACTGAACCGATTCACGTGAAACTTGGGAGGTGGAAGCTCTGAGGCCGGGGAAGGTTCCTATATCAGTTTGGAACCCCCCACCCCCCTCCCTGTCACTGGAAGGAGGTCTTTCAACAAGTATTATTTCAAGAAATATTTCTGTCAATATGAAGTGCTCACTCCTTCAACCGATGGGAAAATAGGACTCTCTTACATGTTTTCGCATAACTCGACTAGCGACTATGATTATTTTAAAACCATTCCTTTCTTGCAGTAGGAGCATAGGATTGACGATATAGGAATGAAGGAGGAGGGCTTCAATACAATTTTTCGCATATTACGAAAATTTATCTAACAAACGGATAAAATTTGACATAGGAAATTATTTTGAAATGGTTCTATGAATATTTAAGGCACCATCCTTCTCCCAGTGAGTAAGAACATAGGAAAAGGCGAAGATAGCCCTATACAATTTTGTTGGATAAGTTCTCAATTTATGTTGACGAAACCAGCAAATGAAATCAAGTATTTAGGTATTTGAGTACGCGATATGTTTCTACATTTGATATAGATCCTTACACCTTAAAGTGTGGAGAGAATAGGGAAGGAGCTTAAAAGTTATCAATCAATGGAATTAAATTTGATATGAGAGGGCTTTTGGGTACGAAAAAAATGGATATGATTATTAGAGACCCCGACTTCATTCCAGCAGTGGAGGATGGGAAGGACAGGAGGCTCCCTTACCAGTATTTTTTTTTCATAAATCGGGTACATATCGAGCAATGGAACCATATTTTATAAGATGGGTTGTTTACGTATGGATAATAAGAGAACCTTCCTTCTCAGGGCAGAGTCGGGTAGTAAGAGGCAGGTTTTATTCATATTTTATTTAGCATAACTCGAAAACTGATTTCAAACATATGGAGTCAAATTTAGCATGTAACATTTTTCAGATATTTTAAATATTTTTAAGATAGTCCAAGAGCCCTTCTAGCATTTTAAGAGAGAGAGGGTGGGGAATTTATATCAATTGATTTATAAAAGAACTTATGGGCTTATAAAAACAAATTTAAAATTTCAAATTAAGATAGTTTCTGGAAATAAGTGCATGTCATCTTTGAAGTGCAATTCTGAACTTCAGCACTCATTCTTAGTGGTGACTTTTGATTTAAGTTGTAATTTGATTTTTAATCATGCTCACAAAACAATTATGTAAATTTGAATAATCTTTAGAAATTTTTTTTCATTTTAAAAAGGTGTAGCAAAGCACACCGGGTCAGCTAATATAGAATAAAATTTAGATTTTTTAGAAACCCAGAATTAATTTTTTTTGAATATTTCATAGGATTCTTATCATAGAATAAATTATTATTGATATTTTTTGTGGCTAAAGAATTCTTACTTTATTTTTAAGTTGAAATTCAACTGAAAATATAATTTTATGGTTTTTAGGTTAACATCATTTATATTGCAGATTCTTCATAAACAAAACTTAAAAACTTTTATTTTAATCGAGTTTACAATAGAAAGTTTACAAAAGAAATTTACAATACAAAAGAAAGATTTTAACCGCAAACTTGGTAATTCTCGTGGTAAAAAAGAACTAGCTTATTACTTTCTAATTTAAGTAAATAAAAAAGCTTTTCTTTAAAATGAAATCTTCAAATCCCTAATTGATTGGTTAAAACTTCTCAAAAAAAATGGAAACTTCAAGGACTTGCAACTTACATAGGACCTTAAGTATAAAAAATATAAAGCCGTTTTCTGTGTAACACCATCACGTATCAAACGGACGGTCGAAATGAAGTGAAATTTCTAGATCTAGAATAGGTACACGGAACTGATTTAGTAAAAATATTATTTGAGATTCCCGATTTCATCCAGATCACTTAAGAATGCTCAACTAAGTAGGAAATGTTGGCACGGTTTGCTGGTATTTTTTTTTTCTTCTTAGAGATATCTTTTTAAACGTATACAATAATTTCATAAAAAAAAAGAATCCAATGTAATTCTATCAATTCATGTTCAACTCCGTATAATTTGTAGATAAGTTCCATTAAAAGATTGTCGAGTGAGCACCCCAAAAGCCAAAAAGCTGTAACTGTAAACTGGTATCGGGGTGCGTTTCCTCGAAATTGGACCACACGATTCTGTCACAGCCACTTGAACCGCTTTTACACATTAATCGAACGAACCGAAACCGAAATCCCTTTGAAAACAATCCCACTGCAACTTAAGTGTATCGCTCTAATTTGATTCCATTCCAGCTTCGTTCCGTTCCATTCCTCGGATCTGGTTCTCGGTCGTAATCAATTCAACAACCCGTTCATAATTCGCCTTAATTCCTTCGCTGTCGACCGGCCGCCGAGAACAGACGGATACGAAAAGAGAGCCCAGTGTTCCCAGCCGGCGGAACGAAATATTGTACTGTTGGAGCCCGTAAAACTTTCTGGGCGATCGCGGCGATCTTTGTCCGGTTTGCCTAATTCCGGGAATAAATACGTCGTCTTCCGGAATGTCAACTTTCCGAGCATATAATGGCATAAATTCCGCTGCATAGCGAGAAAAGTATTCGGCAGCAGTTGAAGCAAAAAAAAAAGCAGTCAACTCAAGCACTCTCTCTCTCGTCCAAATTAATTGTAAGAAATTTCGGAACAACAACCGTACACATCATCAAATTGCATTTAAACAACTCGTTCCCCTGGGAAGCCATCGTTGGAACACACAGAACAGAATCGAGCACAAAAACGACAAACCAACAACAACAGAAAAAAAAACCGGAGTGGAAATATAAAATAAGTTGGAAAAAGTGATCCGAGAAACAAAAACCGGCAGGGCAGAAAAAAACACGGCGAATAATAAAGAAACTCATCTCGCATTGCAAAAGTTTTTGGGCCTTTTTTTTGCTTTCGAGTCTCTGTTTTCGTTTATTCCTGCTTCTGGCGAACGGAGCACAGGTTTGTCGTCCCCACTCGACCACCAAATTCGTCTGTCCCCGGAAACTTCCCCGAAAAAAAGAGCCTGAGAGCCATCGTCATGTGCTGCACTCCCAAACTGAAACGATGAAGGTGGCATGCAGATTCTACTTCTTCTTTGTCATTAGGTGTCCTCAACCCAGAGTTGATTTTCGCAATCCGCCAACAGAACGGCCAAATGAGAGCTCTCTTCCTTCATCGGACTCTCCTCCAAATGCAAAAGGCATTTGTCAACACAGTAATTTGGGCGTTTAATAAAGAAAGCAACTTTTTATTCTGTTTCCAATTACATCTTTATACATATTCTAAATTCGTAATTAATTGGAACAGATAAAAATTGGCAATCCCAGGTATTCAAATTAGCATTTGAAAAATTATTAAAAGCATTACAAAAAAAACGTCAACTATGCCTTAACTTCTGTTTCAGTTAAAAACATTGAAATAAATTTTAGAATCAAAATAATTGAGAGAATTTGTGGGCCTTAATCAAATAAATATTTAAACGAACTCAAAGAGTGTTACGTTAAAACCAATGTCATAATACGATTAGTTGTTGAATAAGGTGATATGCAACCAATGAATTTCACTATGAAAAAAATGTGTTTCATAAGTTTATCGTGCATAACGAAACGTAAAAAGCAAGGGGATGGCATCCCTATGCTTTGCTATTGAATTTGACAACCATCAATGTTTGGGGCCCAAACAAACCTGACATTTAATTGTCAAGGACCCGAACTAAATGTCAAATGCTAGAGAAGTATGGTGGATAGCACACTAACACAACCATCGTTCTGGTTCCTCATTAGTTGAAATTTTGACTTTTTAAACTCTGTAGTGCTTTGAGGAAAGCACCACAAACTAGGGTTGCCATCCGTCCCGCAAAAGCGAGACATCTCCCGCTTTTTTGTTGAATGTCCCGCTGTCCCGCATTTTCCTCAATATGTCCCGCTTTTTTTTCTTGGAAAACTTTACAAAGTTCACTGACTTACAATGGAAAAATCAAACTTTAGTCTAAATTAGTGTTCATTGGCTCAACACAGAAAATCTTCAAATATGTTTTTTGTAATAAGCAGCATTTTTCATCTATATCTATATATATAAAAATGAATTTCTGTCTGTCTGTCTGTCTGTCTGTTCCCTATAGACTCGGAAACTACTGAACCGATTTGCGTGAAACTTGGCAGGTGGGGGTATTGGAGGCCGGGGAAGGTTCCTATTATGGTTTGAGACCCCTCCCTCTCTCATGAAGGGGGGGGAGGGGTCTCCCAAACAAAAGACAATTTTTTGCATAACTGGAAAACTAATCAAGCCAATGGTATCCAATTTGGCATGGGGTGGTATTTGAGAAAGAGGAATATTCCTATGAATACTAGGTACCCCTCCCTCCTCTCAGTGGGGTGATAGGAAGGGGGGAGGGGGGCTACCTTACAATTTTTCATATATCTCAAAAACTAATCAAGATATTGGGACCAAATTTTGCATGGGAAGGTATTTGGATACGTAAAATATTTCAATGATTATTTGAGACCCCTCCCTCTTTCCAGTAAAAGGGGGAGGGGGCCTCTTTTATATTTTTTTACATAACTCAAAAACTAATAAAGCAAATAGAACCAAATTTTGCATGGGAGGGTATTTGGATACAAAAACTATTTCTATGATTATTTGAGACCCCTCCCTCTTTTCTGTAGGGAGATGTAAAGGGGGGAGGGGCCTCTTTTATAATTTTTTACATAACTCAGAAACTAATTAAGCAAATGGAACCAAATTTGGCATGGGTGGGTATTTGGGAACGTGACATGTTCTAATGATTGTTTGCGACCCCTTCCATCTTCCAGCGGGGAGAGGGAAGAAGGGAGGGAGGAGTTTCATACAATTTTTACTGCATAACTCAAGAACTACAACAGCAAATGGAAACAAATTTGGCATGGAACGATATTTGGGTACGAGAAATGCTTCTATGAATATTTGGTATCCCTCATTCCTTCAAAGAGGTGGATGGAGAGGGGAGGAGAGTTCTGCTTCACAATTTTCAGCATAACTGGAGAGTTGATCGAGCCAATTGAACCATTTTTGACATGTGAGGGTATTTAGATACAAAAAATGTTTCTATTATAAATTGAAGCCCCATTTGGCATCAAAAAGTATATGAGTACGAAAAATACTTCATGAATATTAAGCTCTCCCCTCCATTCAATGGGGAGAACGGAAGAAGGGATTGTACTTCCTTTCAAGTTTATGCATAACTCAAGAATTTACTACGCAAATAAATCCAAATTTGGTATGGGATGGTATATCAATACGAGAAATTTTTCTATGTGAAACAATTCCTTTCTTGCAGTAGGATGATAGAATTGAAAATATAGCAAGGTAAGAGGAAAGCTTACATTTAACTTTTTTTTTACAAAATCCGAGAAAAGGACAAAAATTAACATGGAAAATCATTTTGGTATGATTCTATGATTATCTGACACACCATTCTACATAGGAGGAGGGAGGTGACCCGGATACATTTTTGTTAGCATAAGTTCTCAATTTATGCTAACGAAGCCAACAAATGGAAACAAATATGGCTTGGAATGGTATTTGGTTACGAGATATATTTCTATGATTGTTATAGACCCTTATGCTTTACAGTGTAGAGAGAGGAAGAAAGGAGGGGGCTCCATATAAAATTTGTTGTAAAGCTTAAAAACTCATCAACCAATGGAACTATATTTGATATAAGAAGATTTTTGGGAACGATAAAAATGGGTATGATTATTAAAGACCACGACCTCCATTCAGCAGGGGGTGAAAGGTAGGACAGGAGGGCTCTCTTATCAGTTTTTTTTGCATAAATCTACAACATATCAAGCGAAATCAACCATATTTTATAAGTTACATTCATTGCATACAATTAATTTGAGACCCTCCTTTTTTAGAGCGGATTAAAATTATCAGATCTTCAACACAAATTTATAGATCAAGATTCAGAATAAAATTTTAAGTTATCATTGTGTTGCAATTCGAAACTCCAGCTACAGCTCTCATTTATAGCGATTGCTCATGAATGATGTTGTGATTTGATTTAAAATTATGCCAACAAAACAATAAAAATTTGAATAATATCTGAAAATATCATTTGATTTTGAAAGGTGTAGCAACGCACACCGGGTCAGCTAGTACACTCAGAAAAATACTATTATGTATGCCATAAGATTCTCTTATGAAGTGGCGCCATAAGAAAAATTAATGAAATTCATAAGAATTCTGAAGATGAACGCCTACTTCAATGAGAGGTTGTTGCTTTTCATAAGAGATTCTTATGGAAACAGTAAATCACTTTCTAATAAGAAAAATTCTCGATATTTCATGCTGAAAACATTCACTTTATTGTTCGCCAAATTTGTTTAAAATTAAATCCTTCATGGTCACCACCAGCAGCGCATCAACAGACGGCTCCATCAAAGTTTTTTTTTGCCGCATCTCAATCTTCGACCTTTCGTTTTTTGCCGATCAGCTTGCTGAAAAGTAAACAAATAATGTATTTTAGTTTACTGATATATTCAACGTTCACACCAAAAACATCAAATCGAACTTACCATTCCGGAGATAACAATAACATTTAACTTTGAAGGAAAACTATAATAACTATGAACCGGTGATAGCTTCGTACTGTTAGATGATGAAAAAAAACTGATGCTATGAATGAATGTGTTCATCATTTTTTCACAATGCCGTTTCTTCTATTTTTCATAAGAACATCGTATGAAAATTGAAAGAATTTCATAAGACTCTTATGAAAAATTAGTTTGGACGCAAAAAAGTGGTTCATAAGATGTATCTTATGAAATTTATAATAAGATTTCCTCTGAGTGTATATATATATATATATATATATATATATATATATATATATATATATATATATATATATATATATATATATATATATATATATATATATATATATATATATATATATATATATATATATATATATATATATATATATATATATATATATATATATACATATATATAAAGCAATTTCTGTATGTTTGTTTGTTTGTTTGTTTGTTTGTTTGTTTGTCCTCTATAGACTAAGCCGTCTTAAGGGCTAGAGAGCTGAAATTTGGCATGGATGCTCATTAGGACCAGGAAGGATGAAAAATGTTTTCGGATTTTCGGATGACCCCTTCTGAAGGGGGTCGTCCATAGAACAAAAATATTGTTTTCGCGATATTGACGTTATTTTTCGCCGGATCGTGTTAAAAATTTGCACATGAGTGTTTTGAAAGACGAGCAATCGATTTCAGGTGTCAAATTTCGTGTAAGGGGTCAGCCAAAGGGGTCGTCCATATTAACTGATCGCTGTTTTTGCGATATTGACGTTATTATACATCGTATTCAGATGAAAATTGGTACACGATCGTTTTGAGTGACGTGCAATCGATTTGAGGTATCACATTCAGTGTAAGGGGCCGGGAAAGGGGTCGTCCATATTAAATTTTCAGTATCTTGATGATATTGAAGTTTTTATACATCGGATTGGGGTGAAAATTTGCACATAGGAGTTATTAGGGACAAACAACTGATTTCACTTATCAAAACTAAAATCAGGGGTCGGCCATATTAACTACACGAGAGTTTTGAGAGATGAGCAATGGATTTCAGGTATGAAATTCAGTGTAAGGGGCCGCCAAGGGGGTCGTCCATATAATCATAGTCGTCCATTTCGATATTTTTGCAATATCGTTGTATTTTACATCGGATTGGGATGAAAATTTGCACACGGTAGTTTTCAGAGACGAGCAACCGATTTCAGATGTCAAGTGTTTTGCGTGGGGTCGACGAAAGGGGTCGTCCATATAAATTAATTCTTCACTGTTTTTAGCAATATTGGCGTTATTATACAATGGATTGCTTAGAAAATTTGCACACGGGAGTTTTGAGGGAAGGGCAATCGATTTCAGTCATCAAAGATTGTATAAGAGCCCCCGAAAGGGGTTTAGCTTTTTGGCAATAATTGCGTTATTATGCAATGATCGAATCGAAATTTATACACGTGGTTTTTTGGCATGGTCAAAGGATTTCCGATTTCAAATTAAGTAGCAGACGACAGACAAAGTGATCGGCCAATATTTTTGCAATTATTACTTAACAATGAATTCAGAAGTTCATCTGGAAAATGCTTGGCAATTGGCTTTCATACAAACTATTCTTGACATATTCCAAGTTGAAAGCGAAACGGAGTTCGTATGGGATCAGCTAGTAGTTTATAAAAGACTCTGATAGAATAACTCTGAAGCTCATAGCATTACAGTAAAATTCTGATTCAGTTATGCGTTCTTGAGCACGTTCAAACAATATTTGAAGAAAATGTTGTTCCAATTAATTATAGATTATAGAACTATATAGAGATAATTTTTTCAGCGGATTCCTAACAAAATAGAATAGATAGAAAGATGGAGGTTTTTTTTAGATTCCAAATTTTGGACTAATTAATTACCAAAAATTCATATTTTTATATAAATTACACAAAGTTTTTATATGTGGTATCACATTCGCCGTTAACATCTAGGTATTGAAATATTTTTTCTCAAATAACGTATCAATTCGCGTGAACCGTGGAAAATCACGGTGCATATGGCAGGAAACCGTGAAAATAGAAGTCATGTAAGAAAAACTGAGCAAAATCCATCCGCGTTAAATAACCTTCGTGTACTTTCTATGAACAACTTTGGCTGATGCGTATAAGTTTGGATATACAATTAAGCTTTTTAAGATTTTTTTAAATTTCCGCTTTTTTCGGCTGTGTCCCGCTTTTTTTCGTGAAATGTCCCGCTTTTCTCTGAAAATATCTGGCAAGCCCGCCATAAACGTCTCTCCCGATGTATAGAAAAAAAAAGATTTTTGCTCGCAAGAAGAACCAGGTTACCATCCCCCTGGTAAAAAGGAAAAAAAGTGTTGAAGCCATAAATAAAGATGGTCAATAAGTCTTGCCAATTGAAGACCTTGATTTCCATCAAGCAGTCATTTTTATAATAACTTCGTAACGGATAGGTAGAAAATAAATAATATTTAACAAAGGAATGTAGAGATGAGATGAAGAATGTACAGAATAAAAATAAAAGTTATAAAAATAAATGAAACGAATACTGAGCCAAGGTTGCCGAAATAAATTCTGTGTTTTTGAGAAAAAAAGTTCTGACTTTCTGTGATTTTAACCAACAGTTCTGTGATGGTTTTCTGTGATGCTATTTCCTTTAATTTAATTAAAAAATCATGATAAATAAAGTCTTTATAACATTTATTATGGGTAAAATCGATAAAAAATTACCAACCTTACCATACTTTTTAAATTTCAAGTGAAAAATCTAAATTTTATATTGGCCAAAAAAATTACACTTTTGGACATCCATTCAAAAATCAAAAGCTCTGTGAAATCTGTGGAGTTATCAAAATTTTTTGTTCAGTGATACAGATTCTGTGATGAAAATTTGCTCAAAATTCTGTGAAATAACAGATTTTTCTGAGATTTCGGCAACCTTGTACTGAGCCCGTTTGTTTTTGCCAACATGTGCCAAAATCGAACAGTTTTTTTTTTAAAATAACAGCACCCAATATTTTTAAATTTAAACAAACATCTTAACCTTGTTTCAACGTTCTTAAATGTTGATAAAATATAACAACAATAACAAAAAAAAAATAAAAAAATATGTTAAGTACTCAAAAGTGACGAAAAAACATAAAATTTTCAAAAACTAAAAACAACTACATACATGTATATAAGACTAAAAATGATAAAAAATATCTAAAAAAGGTGCATAGTGACAAAACAAAATATAATAAAAATAACAAACATTCTAAACATAACGGCAGAAGTTCTGAATGTGTCTAAAATATGATAAAAAATAAAATAACAAAAATTGACTAAAAACTTGACTGATGAAATATTGAGTTATAAATAATTAAAATGGTTTTATAGTATTATAAGGTAAGAAAAAAGGTGATGAAAAAAAAACCGTTCAGTTTTGGCAAAACAAAATTCTCGAGCGTGTTGCCAAAAACGAAAGAGGCCTGTATGTGGCAAGACTGATATGGAAGCTTCCAACATTTATTTCCAAAATTCAGGAAACCATGAATAGGAAAATCAGGATAAATGAGGCTTGAAATCAATAGCAGAACGATGACTTTTTTGGTTCTAGATCCCTTTTTATAGATATCTATAGATTCCGTGTCATGATCACATCCCGGCAATGTTATTCAAACCCTGTGGAGCACATCTCTCAGATTTCCCCTTTTTCCCCCTTTTTTCTTCAGATTTAAGCTTTCATCTCTTATGCTCTCAAGGCAAAAAAAAAAGCTTAAATTTGAGGAAAAAAAAGCTTAAAAACGACATTCACGAGCATATATTTAAAAGATGTTGGTCACGCGATACATAGACAAATCATGTAACGTTGCAGGGATCTGGTGATGATTGACTAAGCTGTAAGTTCATTTGTGCGTTCGTGTGTGTGGTTTTGTTCTTGAAACTGAGCTGGAAAATTTTAATTAGCTCAATCTCCAACTACTGGTTTTTTTTCAAGTATTTTAATTCTTTTTTAAATTATAATGCTATCATTCAACCTTGCGAGTATTTTTTTCTTCTACACAAACTCTAAAACGAGGAAAATAAAAAAAATATATATACAAAAATTTACTTCTCTTACGAGTATCGTGATCATGATTGCTCCAAAATCGTGATAAAAAAGTCAAAATAAGTTTTAGAATATCAATTAAGCTGTAACAAAAATGAACCGGAATGAAGTGAAAAAGGTCCTTTATAAAAAAAAAAGTGTCCAAATTTACAAAAAAAAAAAAGAAATGAAATGATCAAGGAATCGCTCCATGTCCTCGAGCACACTAGTCATGAAAATTTATCCATAGATTATGAACGCTCCTGAAAAGTGTTTGCTCTTACCGAAATAGATTAGAAAATTCCGTTAGTTTGAGATTTCACAAGGCATCAAATTTCACGGTTTTCCAAGATACAAAGTATTAACACATTAATAATCGCAAAGAGACCTACGCCAGGAAACACAAAAATTCAGCATTCTATATCTTAGAAATGAACCAAATCTTACAAATTTTGTATCTTTGAGATACTGAAATTGTTGTTTAATTTCGTTGAAAAATAAATAAATATTTAATACGAAACATTGGAGTTTGTTATGCTTCGTAGAATAACACACTAGCGGCAAGCGAAAAACCGAGATATCTCGTACTTGGTCCGCAATGTGTTGAGAAGCTAAATCTGCCTAGTATAGGGCTTATTCAAAATCTGAAGAAAAAAAAATCTACCAGCTATTGTTTTTAGATAACTTTTGAAGATAAATTAAATTTCGTTAAACAAATTTATGCACTTTTTTTTGGCAAAACTGTAGAACAGAACAAAGTTTTTTAGAATAAAGATTTCAATTCAATGTTCAACTTTTTCGAAGACCGCGAATAGTTTTGCATTCTCAGAAAGAAATATTGATTTATTTTACTTATACATATTTCCCTATTCTGTTAAAAAAGAGATAAAAATAAATAAATGGACCAAAAATGGTGTGCTCCTGTGTTATTATAGTTTTGTTGTATCTGAAATATAAGGGTCATATCGCCCGTTTGTTTTTTTTTTTCATTTGACGGAATAAATTCTCCAAAAATGTGGAGATATTTATAAGGTTGGGATAAAAAATAGATGAGGATCGTATTTATAGAGGATTAGAAATATAAGAAACATAAGTATTTCTTAAATTTTTAATTTATTTCGAATCAAATGTCAAAAATGGAATTGGAAATGGATCCCCAAATTTCAGATAAAGGTTCAGATATAGGAAAACGTTTAATTCTTCGAAGTGGTTCTTAGTTCTTCAAAGCTCGATCAGCAATAAGCAAAAACATATATCTCATTTTAAAATGTACAATGTATTATATATTGTACATCATCCTGCTGAAAAATATATAATTTCTGTGAAAATTAGAAAACCAGGCAAAATCAGGCTTATTTCCAAAAATTAGGAAAAAAACGCAGGTTACCAGGGCCTCCGAAATTCAGGCAAATTCAGAATATTTCGGGCACATTGGCAACCCTTTTAATAAGTCTAATTTTATGGGATTCTGAATTATGATGGTTGTAGATTAATCGTAAAATCGGTGAATATATAGAAAATCTACTCAAAAATCGTTGAATAGGAATAAATTGAACTCATACCTGTCATGAATATAAAAATGGAAGAAGCAGCAGATGAAGCATACAAACTTTTCAATAATTAAATATATTTACGATCAGAGACGCCGCAAAATAGGAAAATTTCGACCTAAAATCCCAAAGAATTCTAAGTCGCAAATTAATTGACCTGATGTGTTTTGAGTTCAAATCTGCTGAAAGATTTGACCGGAGAAATCTGAGTGATGTCTTGTATTATCCATATATGAGATATATGTCTTGTATTATCCAGAAGAAAGAAAAAACAATCATAACATCATCAATATGACTTTGAGCAAAAACAAAATTCAGTAAAACTGTTTTTGGGAAAAATTCTTATGTGATGAGCAAGTTTTATTAAGAAATGACCAATGACGGGAGTTACTAACCTTTTTAATGAGCCCTCTTCCATAAAAATGTCTATTTTGATCAATTAACTTTATGAAAAACTAGACGCTTCTACGAAAATGAATATCTTTTGCATGCGTTTGTCGATCCATGTAAAATTTTAAGCGTTGGAAAATGCATTCTTAAGCTTCAATTTGATGTTCATGTTGTTATATTCGATCAACATTCAAGTGAGTTAAAAATAAATTATTTCAAACGCACAAAAAATTGCTTCTTAACATCTTCCCATATGTAAAAGGTCTGATTCAAATGATTTTTAGTATTTAAAAAACCTTTCAGCTAAGGAAAGCTTAAGGAAATAGCTTATTTCTGGGTAGTTAAAATCGAACAACGCCTCACTGAGATAGCACAGGTCAAATCCGACGGCAGATTAGAATTTCACATAAGATAAGTTTTATTTGAGGCCCTTGAAGCCAAAGGGTTTAAGTGCATAAAAGCTAATTCCGAGAAAACATATTTTTAAGTTGTTGTGTTTGTTAAATCTCAAAAGAAAGTTTAAAAAATCTGAAAAATCCACCTAATATCGTTTGAAATATGAAGAATCGTTTGGCACTGTTAACTCAAATTTGATCGTTTTTGCACTTTGCCTTTTTGGCTCTGTGGGCTTTTTTTCAGATCCTTTAATTTTTTTGTAATACTGGGGCCAAATTTTCCCATTGTGCGCGGTGGCAATTGTGATGTTTTATGATGCGATTTGCAATGTTTCGAATGATTTCAGATAAATGTGATTCCAGCGGGTCTGAATAGCAGTAAGTTATTCTTTTTTTTTGTTGATGTGCCTGGCAAAAATTTCAAAAATTACATTAAACTTGTCATACGTATTAACTTTTTTCGAAATATTCGAGAAATTCGATGTCAAATTTACACTGAAAGATCTGTTTCCGAACATCAGAATTAAAAAAACGGAGCTTAAATAAAAAAAAAAGAATTAAATATGTATTGTCTTCACCCTTTTAATACCAAATCAAATCCGCCGACCGTGGCCTAGAGGATAGCGTTCAAGTCTTCTAGACCAGAGGTCATGAGATCGAGTCTCGGTCACGGCATACATATTACTCTTTCTGTGGGTTGGTGGTGTTAGCATTAGTAAGATGCTAGCCATTATATCCTTGAAAGATGTATGCTTTAGTCTTAAGAAGAATTTAGATATCTTCAAAGAAACATTAAGTTTCACTGAGATCCTATGTGTGTGTGTGTGTGTGTGTGTGTGTGTGTGTGTGTGTGTGTGTGTGTGTGTGTGTGTGTGTGTGTGTGTGTGTGTGTGTGTGTGTGTGTGTGTGTGTGTGTGTGTGTGTGTGTGTGTTCGTTTTTAAATCGCCACATTGGCCACATCGCCACTTCTTCTTGGTAAACACTCATGTCTCAATTTCAGACTAAAAAAGAAAATCAAAACCCAATACAAAAGTTATAAAAATGTTCTTTGAGCTAGAGAAAGTGCAATTTTTTATTAAAAATACATCGATTCATTAATTTCAAGAAAAAAGGTTGAAGACTCCTCTTAGTAAAAAAAAAAAAATTTCTGGGATTTTCATCCTGTCGGATGATTCATCCCTACTCTTAATAAAAATGCATAAGAATTCTAAATCCTTCAATAAGAAACATGATTAAAGATATAAACTAAAAAAAAATTAATTTATTTGAGAACAAATCCCCTAAAATTTAAATTTGAATTATAAGTACCTTTCAAAAAAAATTAAAAACAATTAACAATACAAACTAACTTCAGCAAGGTTGCCTAAAATAAATTCTGTGTTTTTGCGAAAAAAAATCTGACTTTCTGTGATTTCATCCAAAAATTCTGTGATAGTTTTCTGTGATGCTATTAACTTAAGTTTCATTGAAAATTCGTAAAAAATTAGGTGTTTTTTACATTTTTTTTAGCAAAATCAAAAAACTTACTAGTCTTATAATATTTTTCCAATCTAAACCTAAAAATCCGAAATTGATAATGACATAAAACTTTAAAATTACGAAAACACATACAAAATTTTAAAAAATCTGTGTTCTGTGACACAGATTCTGTAATGAAAATTTGCTCAAAATTCTGTGAAATAACAGATTTTCCTGTGATTTCGGCAACCTTGAACTTAAGATTATTATAGAGAACTTAAGTACATACTAGAATACAAATAATTGGAATAAATTTCTTCATTCGTGTTTGAGATTCAGGATCCTGAATCAGCGAAATGCATAGAAAAATTTAAGTTTTAGATTCAAAAGCCATAAATTTTAATGGTTTGTCCTTTTGAGCATAATGGAAAGTACTACAATACATTTGCATGAATCACTTTCTGCTTGTCAAACATCATTATTTATACTTTTGATGATGCAAATACTTGTGCAACTGCTAGAATAGATACTCCAAAAACTTTTTTTAAGTTTAAGGAAAAATACCACATTTTTATATTATGATCGGTAAGTCATTTTGCCTGAATAGAAGTTGTCATTTTTCCGTTTCAAGAACGGTTTGAAAGCACAGAAATGATTTATTTTGGATGCCATGGCTAAACGAGGTATCACCAAGCCTTAAACGAAACCAAAATTTGGCATAACTCCGGATATGAAAATTGAGGGCAAAATTTTGGCATTATACTACCTTAATTGGAACAGAATGGAATCAAATTTTACTTTCGAGGTACTATTGAGAAATTTTGCAATAGCAGTGTGTTCGATGTTATCAAATTGACCGTCAAACGTTTTGTTATTCATCTCAGAGATGCTTCCTCCGTAGAGAATTTCATTCACAGCTCGAAAACGATTCCGGGTCAGAATCGGGTCCGTGATTTATCGGAGCCTCGAGCTTAGAGTGATTTTAATGAATCTTTAAATTTCATTATTCTTCACTGGTCTGTTGTCGGCCTACCAACCTGCTCGCTCGCTGGCTTTGGCGTCATCCCCAAGAGCGCCACGATGAGTAGCATCGTGCCCGTGAGACAGCCTCCGCCAGGAAAGCTTAATCAAAAATATCCATTCCGTCGTGCTCCATCACAATCATCAAATAACACACAAATCCCCGGCATCATAATAGGAAGCAAGATTATGCTTGGTTCGCTTGGTCGTCGATTTCAATTCAAACGAATCCGGACAAAACCATCCACCGTGTAAATATTAGATCATGAAGATCGAAGCGGTGGGAAAAAACGGGAAAAGCAGGGGCAGGGAATATTCGTCGCTTTTATTATTAGTAATAGACGACGACGAAGGAGAGACGCAACACAACGGCCAATCCACATTCTTTCGATTTTGGTTCGGCTTTTTTTTTTCATTTCATTTGTGTGTCCCTTTTGTTGTGTTTGTTAGATATCTTTCTCCACTCACCGTGTAACCGTAGATTTTTTTTTTGCTGTTGCTCTTTCAACTCTCCCTTCTTGGATGCTTCGTCGTATCCTCCATTCAACTAATCTGTGGTACATTCATTCCTCATCTTCCCAGAAACCGATGGCAACACTTCGACACGTTATTTATTCTTTTTCTTAGTATTTTTCTTAATAGCCACACTCACTTTATGAACTTATGCTCCCTCTCTCTATCTTTCCGTTTTCTTTTTTTATGCTCCGGTTGTTGTTATTGCTGCACAAACACTATCCCGAATGACGGGAATACAACACATCTCTCGTGTGAGTGACCTCGAGTCACCTTTCGCTCGCTATGCTCCTCGCTGCGTACTCCAGGTCAGGTCACTCACTCGTTCCCAGTTAAAAAAAAGCACAGACGGAAACCAGTCGGGCACTCACAGGACCGCTCTATGTTTGTTTCGTTCAAAATTTGATCCGAATATTGGAAAGGTGCGATGATGTGTGATGTGGTGAGCGACTTTCGCCGTTCCCTTTTCTTCTGGTGCTTCGTCACTCTGCTAGGGTGCTACCTCTGCTGCTGCTACTTCTTCAAGGCACACAGCAGCAGCATTCTTCTTGTTCTTTTGCTATGTGCTTCTTCTCCGAACGGACGAACGTCGGACTAACTTGCTTGCAATGGTGATGAACGATTTTTTGTGTGCTTCTGCTTCTCCTTCTCCACCGTAATGGGGTTTCCACTCTTGCACTGTCGCGGCGACCAAACACACAAATGAAGCACAAAGAACTCCCAAAAATCCCAAGGAAACGCACTTTCCAGTCACAGTATCGAATCACTTTCTGAAACCGAAGAACTCCACAAAGATTCTCTTAATAATCCTCAGGCGAAAGTTTAGTTCACCAACTCCTTTAATTTTCAAAATCCGACCCGAAAATTCCCGAATTTCACACAGCGAATCGGCGGCGGAGCGCAGCAAAATCGCGACCGTCAGCTCTCGGCTAGTGGCTGGTTTTGAACATGAACGTACTCTCCGCTTCTGGTGTTTGTCCGTTTCATGTCGTCGTCGTCGCCCAAAACAGGTTCGAAAGCATACATTAACCTGGCCCGCTCGTTCGGTCGGATCTCCTTTCGGGTCGGGCGCGAGATGACACCCATACTCGCAAACCGAACCGGCACTCAGGACCAGGGGTCTCGGGGTGGGAGGAAAATAGCGAGGGAACTCATTCTCTGAGCGACGGGGACCGTGTTGCCGGTCATCATCGCGATGGTTTTGGCACTTTGGCTCATCCAGCATTTTGTGGCCCAAAAATTACAAAAAACTTTTCATTTTCAAATGGGCGGTTGATAGAAAGTCTGGCAGTGATGGCGATTTTCCAGTCTTTTGTGGATTTTTTTTTTCTAACGCATGAACTAGCACAACAAAATGGCATTTTATGTCCTTTCGAGGCATCCGGATCCAGCGTTCTGCCTTCTCCAGGTTAGATTTGTCGTCATATGCTGCTGAATAAGACGAAAGAGCAAGCCCAAGTGACTTCGTAGTGGTCATTAAATCGAGGACTAGTCACAGGGCTTTTGCTACCGTGAGTGGGTTCTTCCCATTAAAACCACCTTGGGCTTCGCATGCCAGATCTGCCCTTTGGTTTCACCCTATGATACATAAAGGGGGAGGCTGTGCCCATGCACTTATACATCTCACTTTTTTTCCTTTTCCTTTTTCGTTTTTGGTCTTTCTCCTTCATCTTCTTTCTCCTATTTCTCCTTTTCCTCTTTTTCCATCTTCAGACTAATAAAAGACCCCAAGACGTGTGCCGGTTAGATAACGTTTTCAAAGTAATTCGCGCCCGTCACAGCATTCACTCCCGTAGGATTTCTAACCCCCAAAGGGGCTTATTGAGAAACTACCAAGCTAGAATTCCGTCACGACCACCCCGAATAGTATCTGCGCTTTCTTTTGCTGCAGAAAAGGTCGTAGCTGAGTACGTGAGACCTTTGAAGTCCTCACCACACGTGTGAGTCCAGATTAGGGTTATACCGTAAGATCGCGTTGCTTTTGAATTGTGGTGTCATACGAGGCACAAGACCTTCCATTAGCTTGTCAAGTTTGGATGTTCTCGCTCTCTCCGTTCATCATCTTTCCTGATTCATATAGCACTCCACGACTGTTTGGCGCGACACATTTCATTCACAACATTTTCAGCGTTCAAATTTTGAAGTTGTTGACGCCTTGTACTGAACCTGGGACAGACAAAGATAGCATGCTCTGTCGATTCCTCCGTATCTACGCATTCCGAGCAATAAGGCGAGCTGATAAGCTTAAACCAATAATTGTATTGCTTAAAGCACCCATGACCCGAAAGGAACTGCGTCAGGTAGAAATTGACCCCTCCATACTTCCCATACTACCATTTACCCAGTCTGAAAGTCGCGAAAAAATCCTATGCGTCCATCTTGCGTTGTTCGATGCTACCCATTGCTCCTGCCACCTGAGCATTGATGCTGCTCGTTGAACTTTACGCACTACTCTAACAGTTGATGGGAATCATGCCCGTGATGACAAAAGCTGCATCTACTGATATGGTCCTATATGCACAGGAAACTCGCATGGCTATCAGCCGATGTGTGCTCCGTAATTTGAATCTGTTACGCTCTTCCTCTATGGCGTAGCTCCAGGCCGCTCTTTCGTATCATAGTTTCGACAGTGCTACGCTCGCAAGGAGACGTCTTTTGCTACTCTTCGGACCATGGCAGTTCGGCATAATCCAGGCCAATGAATCTATTACTTTCGATGCACTTTCACAGCAGTATTTGACATGTACATCAAAACTTAAGCGATTGTCAACCGTTACTCCAAGGTATTTTTAAGCTGCTTTTTCGAAGGTGTCAGTTATCTCCATGTGCGGCATAACTCTTTTATTGGTAACGAACAGAACTTCGGTTTTATGATGAGCTATCTGAAGCTTAACTCCCTCCATCCATCCATCTTCTACCTCCTTGATTGTTTCGACGGTGATCATGAGCAAGATATCGTCAGCAAATCCGACTATCTTCACGCCTGCTGGTAGTTTCAGTGTCAACACCTCATTATACATGGCATTCCAAAGCACAGGTCCGAGTATGGAGCCCTGTGGAACAACCGCTGTTAGGGTAGTAGATCGTAACCCAGTTTTGGTTTCGTACGTCAGTACTCGATTTTCGAAGAAGCTTCATATTATCCTGCAGAGGGTATTGGGAACACGCATTCTGTGTTATCTGTCATCATTCGGTTGGCGTCCACCGTAGATCTCCTTTTCCGGAAATCGAACTGCCTGTCTGACAGCCCACTTTCGCCTTCTGTGTAGATAATAAGTCTGTTGAATAATATCCTCTCCAGTAGCTTACCAAGGGTGTCCAGCAGACAAATGGGTCTGTACGATGATGGATGCCCTGGGGGTTTCCGAGGTTTCGATAGTAGCACCAACTTCGCCGTTTTCCACGAATTTGGGAAAGATCCCTCGTCGAAACACTTTTGTAGCACCACTCTGAAAGTATCCGGAATGGTCTGTACCGCCACCTTTAGCACTGCATTTGGGATTCCGTCCGGACCAGGGGCCTTATTCACCGCAAGTTTCTTAGCGATAGTCACAAGTTCCTCGTTCGTTACTGGCTCGATGTCGTGGGCATCCACGTCGTACGAAGTAAGTGGCCATGCTGCGGAAAAAGATGTGCAACGATCTCTTTCAGTTTTTCCGGACACTTTTCGGTCAGTTACCTTGGACCACCGAATCTCGCCAGTGCAACTCTATAGGATTGGTCCCATGGGTTATCATAAGAAAAAGGTTATATCATACATCTTTGATATCATACCTGATTGGGATAAAATGCTTGGTCAGCAATCAACTGTCACTTCAACCCGTAGTGCAGGTGAGCCTGATAACATACAGTAACGCGGGGTAATTACCACAATAGATCAACTACTGGTCGCAGTGGGCTCTCCCCTACAAGAAAAAAATGGGTTATCATCTACGCTCTGGCATAACGCTCTGTTCTTTGCTTGTTTTAATAGCTCGCTTAGGAGCCACCCTAGCTGCTCGGTAAACCGCACCTCTCGTTCCTCTATCAGCTCCGTTTCTCGCCGTTGAACTCGTCGTCTGGCTTTTAGGCAGCTTGTACGAAGCTCAGCAATTTCTGAAGTCCACCAGTAAGCTGGTTGTCGCCACCACTTCGGTGTATTCCTTCTGGGCATGGTTATGTTGCACATCGCTACCATCCTTTTCGTCAGCTGGTCAGCATTATGGACCTGCGATGCTTCCGCGGCATGTTTATAGCTTCGGTGCACACTTCTTTATCGAAAACTTTGGTCTTCCATCTCCGCTTATGGACTGGCAGTTGCCTTACTGCCACCGGATTTCGGTCTCCTACGCTATGATAACGTATCGCCTGGTGATCGCAAATGAGCTTGAAAATATAGAAATATTCATGTTTAGAGAATCGCTCAATGAAATTCGCAACTGAACTATGAGAGCCTTTTTTTGGTAGTAATTAGGCCGGAACAAATTTCAAATCCTTCTTTTGTCACTCGGAGTAGGAGCATCGCGAGGGGGGTGAGGACAATAAAAATAATGTGAAAATCAAATAAATTGGAATAAATTTCACAAAAGCTTGTACAATATCATTGCACAAAACCTAAAAACCAGTGATTTTTAATCGATAAATTCGATAAAATCAAGACTTCAAAAGGTGAAATAACTTCCATCTTCCAAAATTTGTTTTTTTTCGTCTTGTTATCTTTTGGATTCTTGAATTTTTTTTTTTTCGAAATTTACATTAAATACTTCAAACTTTATTTATTTCCCCCTTCGGGTTTTTGAAAATTTCGAAGCGGGAGGTGACAAAAGAAGAAATTGATATTTGTTCCAGCCTTATTTGAAAATGGTCATTTAAAGAATGGTATGCTGAATTCAGGGTATTTCCTTTAGTAGGGGATAATGTACATCAGAATCAAAAGTATGAAATTTGGGCTCAATCAGTTGAAAAAAAAATCAATGCAATTTCAAATCTTAGATTCGAATTGGAATAAGAATTCAATAGCGGAACTCAGTTTTGTCGATTGATCCTTTTTAATCAACTACTGTTACCTTTTTTCAAAATTAAAAGCGGTGTAGAGTGTAAAAATAACCGCAAATTTCAACAATGATCAAAAAACTAAGATTAATTTTGCATTGTTCATACTCATACTTCTGCTTACAAAGTGAGCATTCTTCCAGATTTCCTGGTTTTATTAATTTTATTCCCAACCAAGCCCGAAAAAAACTACGATTAAAATGGATTTTAAATGATTTCCTTCACTTTTCCAAATTCTGTATTTTTTTTTTAATTTTGACAAATCTAAAAAAAAAGTGAAACTATCCCCCGTAAAAGTCGTTACATTTTTTTATGTATCATAATAAAAAAGTCATATAATAAAATAATGCTTTATTCGCTGCAAAGTCATGGAATATTTTCTTTATTCAATAAACAAGAGAAAGTGATGTGTTATTTCTTGTACGGTATGCTTTCCAGACTCCCGGGATTTATTCGGACATCTCGGGTTTTCCAAGTAAAGTGGATAAATAATGCAAATTAAGGTCTAATTTAGGCTTTTTGTGCTTGTTTTATCCAAATCGTTTTTTTTTTCAGAAGTTTGAAAAGAGATTTTAACGCTGCTGTTCCGATAAAAAAAATTAAAATTTTTGGGGGGTTTTGGGCACTTTGTTATAGATTTTTTTGATATAATCATCGAATTCTTCCAAGATTTGTCCGAATTTTATGTGGTTTTGAAATCTTTTAATGCTTTTTTTTTTCATTTGAGCGAATTTTCATATTACATTCTGTTACTCGTTATCTGTTACATGTAATGAATTTGATTATCTAGTTAGAATTGGATGATCATCTTTTCATTTGACATTTTTTAATATTTATTAAAATGTTAAGTTTAAAAACAAGCAAATTAGAGCATTCAAAATATGCATCGTATTCTGATTCACAGTTACTTAATATCATAGGGTTATGAAATCTACTTGTTACAAAAATGCATTGAAAACTCTCGATGCGAAGACAATGAAGCAATTCTAGTTCCAGTCGTAGGCGAGAACGAAACGTTACAATCAATCTTCGGCAAAGTTTCTATTTTAGGCTTAAACCAAGTTAATCATGTTAAGAATAGTAACAATAAATATCTTGATGTACTATTTACTAACTGTACAGAAGACTTTTGCGTAAACGAATCGGCTGATCCACTATGGAAAACGAAGCATTTCACAAAGCGATAGAATACTCGCTCTTTATCCATAACTGTACCAAACCTCGCGAGTGGGAGTACGAGGAAATGCCAGACTATCAGAACTCAAACTTCGAACTGTTGAAACTAGAACTAATTAATATAGAGTGGTCAAGTGTATTGAAGAATGAAGGAAATGTTGATACAATAGTAGAAACCTTTTATAACATAATGATTAATCTCATAAACAGTTATGTATGTACCTTCAAAATTTAAAAGACGGTCCTACAGCTCTAAACAACCTTTCTGGTATAACAAAGATTTGTTAAACTTACAAAATAGGAAGCAAAAAGCTCATAATGTCTACAGAAGTGATAGAAGTGTTACAAATCATCCAAATTATATAAATTTATGCAACCAGCTTAATTCATGTATAAAAAGTTCTTTTGAAAAATACAATCAGAAAATTGAAAAGAAATTAAACAAAACCCAAAAGCATTCTTTGGCTACTATACTAAAACGCAGATGAAAAATTCAAACTTTCCTACTCAATTGACACTGACGGAAGCATTGGAAATAATCCACTGGAAATTTCTAACTTATTTGCAACTTTTTTTCAAGAAGTGTACACTTCTTTCACTGAGGTTGACCGAGATAGAGAATACTTTTCTCTATCGTAGCGATTTTGTCTTTTTAGTCTTTTTTGTCTTTTTAGTCTTTTTAGTTTTTTTAGTCTTTTTAAGTCTTTTTAGTCTTTTTAGTCTTTTTTTGTCTTTTTAGCCTTTTTAGTTTTTTTCGTGTTTTGGGTTTTTTCTTTGTGTTTTTATTGTCTTTTTTGTCTTTTTAATCTTTTTAGTCTTTTTAGTCTTTTTAGTCTTTTTAGTCTTTTTGGTCTTTTTAGTCTTTTTAGTCTTTTTAGTCTTTTAAGTATTTTTAGTCTTTTTAGTCTTTTTTTGTCTTTTTAGCCTTTTTAGTTTTTTTCGTGTTTTGGGTTTTTTCTTTGTGTTTTTATTGTCTTTTTTGTCTTTTTTGTCTTTTTTGTATTTTTTGTCTTTCTTGGCTTTTTTGTCTTTTTTTTTTTTGTTTTTTTATCATTTTTTATTTTTTTAAATCTTTTTTTATTTTTTTTAATCTTTTTTCGTTTATTTTTGTCTTTTTTGTCATTTTTGTCTTTTTTGTCCTTTTTAGTCTTTTTTGTCTTTTTTGTCTTTTTTGTCTTTTTTGTCTTTTTTGTCTTTTTTGTCTTTTTTGTCTTTTTTGTCTTTTTTGTCTTTTTTGTCTTTTTTGTCTTTTTTGTCTTTTTTGTCTTTTTTGTCTTTTTTGTCTTTTTTGTCTTTTTTGTCTTTTTTGTCTTTTTTGTCTTTTTTGTCTTTTTTGTCTTTTTTGTCTTTTTTGTCTTTTTTGTCTTTTTTGTCTTTTTTGTCTTTTTTGTCTTTTTTGTCTTTTTTGTCTTTTTTGTCTTTTTTGTCTTTTTTGTCTTTTTTGTCTTTTTTGTCTTTTTTGTCTTTTTTGTCTTTTTTGTCTTTTTTGTCTTTTTTGTCTTTTTTGTCTTTTTTGTCTTTTTTGTCTTTTTTGTCTTTTTTGTCTTTTTTGTCTTTTTTGTCTTTTTTGTCTTTTTTGTCTTTTTTGTCTTTTTTGTCTTTTTTGTCTTTTTTGTCTTTTTTGTCTTTTTTGTCTTTTTTGTCTTTTTTGTCTTTTTTGTCTTTTTTGTCTTTTTTGTCTTTTTTGTCTTTATTGTCTTTTTTTTACTTTTTTGTCTTTTTAGTCTTTTTAGTTATTTTAGTCTTTTTAGTTTTTTTAGTCTTTTTTTGTCTTTTTGTATTTTTTGTCTTTTTCCACAAAAACATTTTTGAAGTTAACTTTCCCTTGTTTCACAAAATTGCATGCAAATCGGATGAACCCTGCAGGAGTAATTCGTGTTCGCACATATTTATGCCTTCATTTTTATATAACTAACTAGCTGACCCGGTGTGCTTTGCTACACCTTCCAAAATCAAATGAGCTGCAGCTGGAGTTTCGAATTGCAATAAAAAAAGACATACACCGTCTTAGCCGATTTAGGCTTTACAGACTGAGCAAATGGACAACTTAAGATTAACATTTAACACCCAGTACCGAGATGGGAATCGAACCCATGCCATCAGTGGACCAGCGATTACCGTCTTACCACGCTAACCACTCGACCACCGAGACGTAATACAAAGATAACGTAAACTTCTATTATTCTGAATCTTGCTCTAT
>NC_073693.1:292121672-292246329 GCF_029784155.1 Uranotaenia lowii | reverse complement strand
GCCAGCTTCATGAGATAGATTCCTAGTCTTGGCATACATAGTACTCATCCTATTGGCTGGTGGATTTTAGTATTTTTATTTAAATGATGGCCGTTTTGTCCTTGGAAGATGTACGCCTTATTGGTCTTTGATCTCTTCACTGAAATATGAAATTTCAATGAGATTATATGTGCGTGTCAGGGATGTACCGAATAATCGACGCCGTATACCGCCCAAAAACCGTGAAGCCGAATATTCGGCTGATCGAATAGTTTAGCTAAGTAAGTATTTATTTTTGAAATTTATACAATAAGTAATAACATAATTGTCAAATTTTGCAAATAATTTTGGATAGTAAAATATCAAAAAGTAATGTTGAAAAAGCTACACAATCATCAAAAACCTAATGTTTCAGTAAAACGTCTTTGAGTGTATCCGTGTATCTTTCACTGTAGATATATCTATAGCTTTATACTTTGATAATATCGTTTATTCCAGATTTGCTTGATATATCCAGGCTTGCTCATAAATCCAATAAAGAATTTGATATAAGTCTAATCTGGCGGGATGTCCAGATATTGTTCAAAGCTTCCCGGATTGTACTCGGATTTATTCAAATTATTGGCAAAATTACTCAAATTAGTTAAAAAAAACTCAAATTTCTCGTTGAAGATTTCTAGATTTTGTGTTCAAGAACGATTTTGAAAAATAATACAAAATGAACATAAATTTTTGTTTGATCTTAGATATTTTTTATCACTTTCCTCTTGTATGTTTTTGGCCTAGATTTTGTTAAGATTTGCTCTGTTTTTTACAATTTTTTAAAAAAATCGTCCTGAATTTCCCGACTGTGTGGTAGAAAGTGTGATAAGCTTAAGTTTAAAAGTCATCGTTCTTTTCAACAACTATTTTGAAGATATTTTGCTGAAATACGACTTTCATTTTATTCGATATCAAATAAGCAATTTCAAATTGCTTGGCACCTGTTTCGACGTGTTTTGTCCCAGATTTCACATGAACCCATTCTTTTGGGTGATAAACGCCCTAGAAGCGACAAGCCATCTGATGTCCTTTCAGTTATTGGTAACATTTTGAAAATCAGGGAGAACCCAACT
Organism: Uranotaenia lowii; assembly: GCF_029784155.1. Classification (NCBI taxonomy): domain Eukaryota; kingdom Metazoa; phylum Arthropoda; class Insecta; order Diptera; family Culicidae; genus Uranotaenia; species Uranotaenia lowii. The sequence continues at coordinate 292,245,235 of NC_073693.1, read as the reverse complement.
TGGAAAAGATCATCTGGTTAAAATTATTCGACTCAAAAAATGGGGTTGGGAGTTGAAAAGGTCAATATTCGGTATTCCACTATTCGGTACATCTCTTGTTCGTATTAAAAAAACACGCAGAAAAATCAAACGGCGCTTGAATACTATGTATTGAGACTGTTTTTCTACCATAGCGATCGTCAAAAACGTTAGTTTTGTTAAAGAACTGTGGTTGCAAAACAGTTTTGGATAAGCCACACCCAGATTCTTCGATCACAGCTATCACATGGCAGAGTATAGCGTGGCGAATATAAATATGTTTTATACTAGAATGAATTCTTTGATTTAGATGTTATATCTGTTAGAAAGAAATGTGTGGTTCCTGTTTACTACGGATTCCATTACATTTTTCGTTAGTGAAAAACTAGAGCAGCAGCTTCCGCTATGTTTTCTCCTTAAAAAGTATAATAATGGATTCCACTACAAACTATACTCTGCTCCTATTTCGGTACCGAAAACCAAGCAGTACTCTATCTTATCATCCGAGGACACACATTCATCTCTGCACTGGCTGACTCGTTGTTTGTCCTCGCGCAAAATCCAAAACAACAACAACGACAACGTCGACAATGACAGACGGTACTCGAAAATTCCCTGACACAAAGCACAAAAACAATCACACCTCCCTCTACTCGGAGCTTTAAGCTATAACTATGTATAGCAGTAGCTAGCAGCAAGGTTCCAGGAAACATATTGCCGGTTAGTGCCGGAATGCCACCTTAATCAACAATGTCCTCAAACTATGGCAAACAAAAACAACTCGCTTTCACTCCACAAAACTTCATCTCCCGGGGTTCAAAGTAAAACAACAACAGCAACGAGCAATAACAGCAACAACAAAAACAACAGCGACAAGGACAAGGAGCAACTTTTTTTTGTTGTTGTTGCTCGCCTTTCCCACTCGCTCTCTAGCTCTATAAGAGTAATGTCGCTTCGTATGATCCCCAATCCGATGATATGGTTAGATGGATGGATTACCTACTTCTGTTTTTTTTCTCTCCGTGTCACAGTAAAATCACGACGCGACGTTAACGCGGAGAAGCCGAGGGAAGGAGAAAAGGTGATACGCGAAAAATCTGCGTTGATGCGCAAAGTTTGACACGATGCACGGTGGGAAAAGTTTTTAATTTGTTTGAGCGTATAAATATGGAATGGATTTTCGGGTGAAATGGATTTGGGGTTTTCGCCTGGCTATCCTTCAAGTGGAGCTTTTTCCCTGAGATTTCTCGAGTAATGGTATTTGTGTGTGTGTGCGTCAAACAGGAACCATTAAAAGTTAGCATTCTTTTCTTCTTCACGACGACGACGACGACGACACTCTGGAAGTGGCGAAGGAAAGGAACCAACCATATTTCAAGTGTGGGAACTGAACGGCTGCTGCTAAGACGACCATGATAAATAGGTTTGACTGAGCTTGACGACGAGTGTTTGAAAAGGAGAGCCAATTTGACACTTTTTTTTTTCTCTCGCACGAGTCTGTTCCTTTTGGCAGGTGGCAGTCACTTTTCCCCGGGACCAAAAATTTGGAGTGAGATTGATCTGACGACGACGACGGAATAATGCTTGGATAATAGCTCTATTTATTTCGGCGGAGGAAAAGTTTGATTGAGAAATGTCATCAACTTTTCCCTCAGTTCGAGAATCCGTGACGATTGCTCACTCTTGCGAGAAGTTTTTTTTTTTCATTTCCAGCTACGTTTGCCATTTATTTACGTCATGTTGGAAATTATAAATGGGTCTGATTTCGGAAACAATTTTCGCAATCAAGCTTTTCAAGATGAACTGGTTGATTAAGGTGTTAAATGATCTCATTGAGCTCTCGGGAAGGAGACACAATGGCAAGGTCACAGGTTGTATATACTGTTTTCCTTTAAGAATGAAGACTAAATTTGGAGTTTACAACAGTTTTCAATCAATCAAATTCTATCATAGAGTTTATTTAAAAAAATATGCTGAGCTGATTAAATTCGTTTTGCCATAAATGTTATTAATATTGAGGTTCTATCCACCCGTTCTTTTTTTTAAAAAAAAATTAGAATTATGTGTTTTAACAATTGATTTTTAATAAACAGTGTATTCTACCGAATAGATCGTTTTGAACATTTGAAAAATTTGTCATTAACGTAAACGTGCTCTTCAAGAACATGAATCCTCATCTGCTCTATTTAAACAGCAAAAAAAAAGTGTTGCGATATTACATCAAAAACGTTCACATAACTTGAGTCGCAAAACATCTCTTAAATTACATCTGTTTCACGAGAATTTAAATATGTGGAATAGATGTAAAAAAACTACACAAAATATACAAATGAGAGCATATCAACGATGCAAACGTTTTGTTATTCTAAGACTATCGAGTCAATTGTTTATTTTTCCGGTGTTAATATAGTCAATGTTATAAGGAGATGAGACGTTCAGGTTGCCCAAACAAGAATGTGTTCGAAAAAAATACAACACTTTGTTTTGTAAATAACTTTAAATTGCGTGGATGGAAATCGATCAAATTTTCAGTGAAGCATGTGTAATGTAATGTAATGTGTACTTGTAAAAAATTTCTTGACAATCTGTCAAGTGGTTTTTGAGATACCATCCAACACTGAAGTTCATTGACAAAATTTTTTGTGCAGGATCGAGAAAAATCCAGAATAGTCCCAGATTATTGATTCCATGAAGTGAAAGAAATGTGAGAGGAGTTTTCAAGCTCAATCCGAAAATATCAATAAAGGAAGTGAGAAAAAAGTTAAATTTTCCTGACTGGTTCGTCAAGCCGACTTATAAATAGACCTGACTTCATTTCTACAAGCGAGAAAAGCTGCCCACCGGTAATATAAACAAAATACGGTGGTCAAATCGGGCGCAAAATATTTGGACTGCGGGGAGATATTTGAAAAAAAAAAAATAGTAATGGGCAGCAAAACGAACTCTTTAGCGTTTACCTGGCAGGTTTCCAACCAAAAATTTTTCGTTGACATGTCTCGCATGTATTTCCCGAAGATAAACAGAGAGAAAAAAATTAAAAATTTTATGACTAAGACTTAAGGAGGCTGACGATCTGTGGAAACAGCAAATTACTCAGTCTTTCATAACGATTGACACAATGAATGTCTAAAAATACAAAGAAAACTGCCTCCAAATGCGATCGTTTTGTCTGCAAAGAATTTGCAGAGAATCAACTATGCAAGAAGTTGCATAGTTGATTCTGTGTTTAAGTTGGATCTGGAATCGTGCCATTTCGCAAAAATGGTGGTGAAGTGAAAAAAAAGTCAAATATGTTGTTTTTGTGCCGAAGGAGGACAATCGGCTAAAATTGTTTGAGTTTTTTTGAAGGACAAGCTTCTGGAAACAACAAACTTAATCAAAAATAGTTTTGATTTAAAAAAAAGAGGTGATTCGTTGTATGCATTATAGATGGAGCACGTGTTGCATATACTTTAAAATCGCAAAATATCTAGCTTGGACGCTAAATATCTTAAAAACCACTTGACAGAACATCACAAAAATTTGCATATGCATAACACTACATTACCAGGTAACTTCGTTGAAAATTTCAGCACCAACATGTGAAAAGGGTATTAAAGACTAAGTAATCAAAACTCGTATTCAGTGGATTCAAATAGCACAATATGAGCACTACTTATCACAAAACCGATTTAATTTATCAATTTCCATTCCTATTTTGAAAGTTTTCAATTTTGGAGTTTGGAAATGTCATACTATGGATTTAGTTCCTTTAGATCCTTTGCTCAAATTGCTTTTTAAATTTAATGAAAACTGAATATGGTTTTTGTGATAATTAGAGCTTTATTGGGCTACTTGAATCCACTAAAAATGGATTTTTTAAATTTTGGCTTTTATATCCTTTTCAAATGTTGGTGCTGATATTTTATTCGGATATATTTTAAGATCAGGTTTTTGGATTTCCTGAAAATAAAAATAAAAACTGAATAAATTGCATATTCATAGTTTTTTTTCCATATTTTTTTCGCTTAAGATTTGTAGTCGTAAAAAATAATCGAAAATGAAAATTATATCGTAAATCATAAATAATACGTTGAGTGGCTTACATTTTGTAAAAATGTAACTCTATTTACGACCGTTTAGATCACCGCTGATTTCATCTTTTGGGGGTTTTCGTTGATGTTGTTCGGAGATGTTTGAAGAAAAGATTTGCTTAATTTTTACGTTTCGGTTTACTGTTTATTTCAACCATCTTCAGAAAGTATTTTATAGTATAAAATGAGGAGAATTTTTTTTTATAACAACTATAGCCTAATTAATATAACGTTAAAGTACAAAAGTAAAAACACTCACAAGATAGCTATTTTCTGTCTGCTAAGGTCGCTTAAATTGGAAATTTTTTCTCCTTATTTTATTTATATTATAAAATAGTTTCTGAAGATGGTTGAAATAAACAGTAAACCGAAACGTAAAAATTAAGCAAATCTTTTCTTCAAACATCACCGAACAACATCAACGAGAACCCCCAAAAGAAAAAATGTAATTCTTGGAAGCAGGGCCGTAGGAAGAACCGGCTAATGGGAGTGTTTTTCCTATAACATTTTGGTTTGATCAATGCAAACATAAAAGATAGTTAAAAAATAGAAGGTTCTTTTATATAATTGTTCAGGATTGAGTCATTTTACATTAATAGAAAGGTATTTATTTTAATTTTTAGCTTTCGAAAATATGTCCTAGAAGTTGTCAATTTCTTTTCAAGCAGTTGAAGCAAATTAATTATGGATTTCATTTTAAAGATTGTTTTTAAAATTTTCTTAAATAAGCAAGTAGTAAGCTAGTTCTTTTTAACCACAACCATGACCATTTGAGGCATTGGTATAAAATTTTCAAATATTCAAAAAAGAGTAAGAGATTAGGTTTGCGGTTCAAATCAGATTTATTGCTACTCTTGTAAACTCGATCAAAATTAGAGATTTTAGTTTCAAACTTTGTTTAAGAAAAATATGCATTATAAAAAATGCTAAAAATAGCAAATAGAATATGTTATCAGTTGAATTTTTAAAAATAAATCTAGATTTCTCTAAAATAAAAATTATATTTTATATTTGTGATTTCTTGTGGATTGTGTTCCAAACTAACTTTGATTGAATATCAAATTTTTAGTTTCGAATCCAGAATCAAAATTATGAAACTGCGATCGTCTGTAGCTGGATTTAGAATTTTGATTCTAAATCGGAGTGCTGCTTTTTGCACCTGAGTTCGAAATCTGAATTCCGAATTTGAAAACGATTTTTAAATCTTAGTTCCAGATAAGAATTCTTACCAATTATAAGCCAAAAACCGAAATTTGGATCAGATTTCCCGACCAGAAATCTCATATTTGAATTCTGATGTGTTGTTTTTCTATGTGAATTCTTTCTTCAGTTATTTATTCGAAGTTCAATATGAAGAATCTAAAGGAAAATTGCGAATGATGATACTGTTTCTGGATCTCCATGAAACTTTCTTTGAATCCAAGTCTGCATAAGAATGGTTTGTAGTATTAAATATTTTCATTGATTCATATCCCGAAAATATAACTTTCGAACCTAAAAGTTTGAAATGCAAAACCGTGAATCGATTCAAGATTTTTTTCAATGATGATCCAAACTGAAGTTCAGTAACAATAAGCTAGATGCAGAATTCGAACTCTTATCACAGACATCGAATTTTAATAAATATAAACATATTTGGAACCACAAAATCCGGAAATATTCTAGCCTAAGCTTCCAGGTATTTTTCCTTAGGTTTCCGGCCGTGCAAATACGGAATATTTTCTTAAATATCCGCCACATAAAAATTATTAAATAAAATACATGAAGAAAAACTCTTGACTTTAGTATATCAAAGTACATCAGTCAATTTCAAATCATACTTACAAGCTTTAAAAAAATCGTTCACCTTAATTTTGATAAAATTTATTCACAAATTTGGGCGCAAAATACACAATTTTAATGTCTCAATTTAAATTTTTGTTTGATTTTGCAAATAAAGTGCGAAAATTCGGGCAAAATCTGAGAAATTTTTCGAGTTTAGTCTAATCTTATTGGAATTCGATATTCGTAACTAAATTTCTATCAGTCGATCATCAAAATTTGATTTGGAATTTTGGAATTTTTCGTTTAGAGAAAAACATTTTGCTTGGCATTTTTGGGCCCTCATGGGGAGGGGAGTTTAACCCCCGTTCATATATTGTGAATATTTAATTGCGAAAATCTTACATTTATATAATCAAAGTTCCGTGCTAAGATAATGCAAATTTACAAAAAGTTCAATAAATCTGTTATCATTGAAAATCTTAAAAATTTTGTGTTTCGTATTTCAAGAATCTTATGATGCCAAAATGCTTCAAACTATGTCAACCTCCCAATCTTCTTTTCAAAACACTTCTACTGTTACTGAAACAAATTTGACGATTTTTTTGTCACGCTTTTTCTATAACTTCATGGAAATATCACGGCCAAAAAATAAATAGTCTTATTTTAACTGTATTCTTTGAATACTTCAATAAATACAAAATGCGCCATCTGGTTGTATCTGATTTCAACTTCGAATAACTCCACAATTTTTCAGCCATTTTGCGAAAATAAACAAAATCCTCTCAGGATATTTTAGGCCATTTAGAATACAACGTCGGTTATATGGTCACTCCCATTTTATACGCAAAATTGCAGCCGTGACGTTTCAAAATTGTGTTTATGTATCGAAATCGGCTGAAAAATTATGGAGTTATTCGACTTTCAAATGGGATACATCCTGATTCCTGATGGCACACACTGTAAATATTGGAATTGTACTGTTTTTAAAACACGAACAAAATAGCAAAACTCTGTGAAATCTATCAAATTTTACAAAATTCTGTAATCTGTGACACAGATTCTGTGATGAATATTTGCTCAAAATTCTTCGGTATATAGGCAAATTTGCCCAACATGATTTCCCCTGTTCTTATTTTGAATAATGTATTTACAAAAAAAAAAAACGCTCAGTTTTAAAGTTATTTTTCAATCATAATTTTTTAACATATCTATATCTTGCTATATTGTTATTAAGAAAGTAAGCTCCAGATTTGTTAAATTTTCAGAACAATTTTTTTTAAAGTGGCGCGCTGTGACGTCACGACTTTAATCACTCACATATCAATCACTTTTTCATCAAGAAAAAAACTAATATCAAAATGTAGCGTTTTGAGTTCTTAATGTGATTATTAATCTGTTTGTATAATATGAATTAATCTTAACTGGTGTACACGATTTACTGAAAAAATGTTATGAAAATTTCGTGACGTCATCGTGAAATAGGCCATTTGCTGTTTTTTTTTTTGTGAAAGACTTTAAATTAAAATTGAAATCAATCCATTTTCAAACTATATAGTTTTGTGATCATCGGAAGGCTCAGGCTTAATGCTACGCTGGTTGTGTCTTGCTGGGGAATTTGTCCGGCAATATCCGGGCAGACTTGGGCTAAACTCAGGGATGATTCATCAAAACTCAAGATGAAAAACACTCCAACTTTTTTTTTATCGAAACGCAATAGCAGATTTTTAGTTTGTATTTTAGGCTTCCAAAAATTTGTTCGTGTTCATTTTGATAAAACTTGCACTAAAAAAAAAATCATTTTTGGCCGCAGCAATCAAAAATTTTAACACCTCATGTTGAGTTCGTTGTTCGTTTTTGAAAATAAAGTAGATGAATCCAAGCCAAATCTCGGCAGTCTTCAATAAAATCCGGTTAACCGAGCTGAATTGGATCTTTACTAAATTTTATATTAAATATCCGAGCAAGTCCGGTTAAAACCGGGCAATCAGAATGAGCTTCGTGGGCTACAAGGAGTCGAAAGATGGGTATTTGTGTTTGGATCTTACTGGAGAACGGACGATTTTTCTCCTAATTTTGATTTTCAACTGATCATTTCATCTGATGGCGGATGAGAAAGCTTTTCTCGTTTTTTTTCGTTTGCCGGTAATGTGTTACATTGAGCGGCATTACTAAAATGGTTATAGTTTGATAATGAAACTTTAATCTACAAAATTAATGAAAACACTTTTGGCAACTCCATTATACAATTTTTTTTGGATTTTGGTCCAGTGGTTTTCAAGATATAAAATGCTGAATTTTCGTGTTTCATGGTTTAAATTCTTTCCTGGTCCTTAATTTCTTAAGTTATTCAAAATTGATTATGGGTGGGAATGAATCATCCACAAGGATGAAAATCTCAGAAAAAAAATTCAAAACTGATCATAAAGTTCAACGTTAATCGATGGCTTTTCTACAAATATAGGTCATTTCTTCTCTTAAAAAAAACCGCAATTCAACACCGACTGCTTCAGCAGAGCAGCTCCTAACAATCCATCGAACGGAGACATTAGTAGATTAGCGAGCAAAGTCCGGACAATCTACCGTTCGTAGTCAGATCAGACCAAAAATCCAACCACGGCAGCGTCGGCGGCGAAAGAAGAACTCATCCAGTCCGAGCTACTCAACTCACTTGAAAACCCGTAGCTCCAAGCCATCGACATCACCATCATCATCAAGGAAAGGGGCAACGCAAGCAAAAGCCTCACGTCATGCATGTGCCAGTAGCAGCAAAAAAAAAAGAGCCATCGCACATCGTGAAGACCTTTTGCTTCGAGCACGCCTCTTGCCTCACACTTTTGTGGCTGCTGCAGCTCTTCTTTTCGCTTCCGAGGAGCTCTACTGGAGCTGTTACTTTTGGGTTTGCTCCTTGCTTGCTGCAGGGCTGCAGACCAGAAAAACCGCCATCGTTCTTCGCTGCAACATCAACATTAGCAAAAGCACCAACACACATGCACCCAATCCGAAAACCGTGGCTAATGACAAAGGTGCACCACAGGTATAAAATCCCTTGGATTGAAGAAAAAAAAGACGGTGGTCCCTTTTAAAATGGTCCTATATGATCAAAGCTGATGTGTTCCTGATTGATTTTTAAGAACTCGGCTCCAATAAAATAATAGTTTCGAATTGCTTTTAGTGCCATTTGAGGGGGGAAAACTGGGAATTCCTCACGTGTGTCCATGTTTTTTCTTCTTCGCGCTTGTGTGTGTATGGGTGCTGATGCTCTCGTGAAACCGTCGTCCGTCGATCCGGTTTTGAGTCCGTCGACTGCAGTTGAAGAATTTGTGCGACGACGATGACGACGATTGAACCAATACGGGCTCCCTTTAGGGGGCCACTCTTGTTTTGTTGCTGCTGCTGTTGCACCACATATAGAATTAACTAGGATGGGCAGAACCGGCTTTAAGGGGACAAACCTAGATACAAAATTAGGGATATTGTTGTGATCCGAATTTTTGACAAACTTTAAAAAATACAGATTTGTGATATAGCTCAGTTGGCACAGCAGTTGCCTCCTGAGCCGATGTCCATGAGTTCGAACCCAAGTCCAAGAGTAAACAGTTGTACTTTACCAGATAAAATTTTCTATAACTATCCGCCAACTGCATCGCTTCATTTTTATCTTTATTTTATTGGAGAAGAAAAAAAATCATCTGCATCAACAGATTACCATTTTAATCTTGACTCTCATCCGTCCCATAAATATTTACCCGTTCGAGCTCCTGGAGTGTCAATTTGATACTCCTGACTAAAACCACTATACCTCTCTTGTTTCTCAAACGATTTTTGCAAACTTTACAGCTTAGGAACCCTCGTAATGCAACTCAAATATGATTCTCAGACAATATTCAGCTTCAACACTTAAGTTTTCCGTTATTCAAAGTACAAGAGAAAAATCCGAAAAAACAGGCTATGGAAAAAAGTTTGTTGATCAGCTACAGAATGTTTAAAAAAATTCACTTAGTATCTGAGAAAGTTGATGTTAGAAGCTATACGTTTCGCATAAGGATATATATTTTTTTAATTTGTTTCAGATTATGACCACTAAAAATGTAAAAAAGTTGTGTAAAACCGTAATTTTCAATCAATGAATCGTCAAAATTGTTTAAGTCACACCAGGTACATTTTGAAAAGAAGATCGGGAAGTTTACGAAATTTGGCAAATTTTCGCATCATTACATTCTCATGATACGTATCCCAGAATTTTTGACGAATTTTCAAAGGTAGCTGTTTTTAGAACTTTTTATGAATTTGCAATTAGTCAGATTTTCTAACACTTAATTTCAACTTTGCACTATATTTTAAGTTTATTTATCGCAAGAATTCCTCAATAAATGTATATTCACCTGTAAGGCAAGTTGTGTGATAACCAACTCCCCCTCCCCCCCCCCCTTGAGATGAGAAAACCCGTTAAAAATATACTTTTTTTTTTGTTTCGATTAAAGTCGTTTTAACATCTTTATGTCATTCGCATTGAAAAACTTATCCGGTTTAAAAATATACGATTTCGAGCTTCGTAAACAATTTTGAATTTTTCTTAGTCGGTAGTCGGTTTTTTTAAAAATTGCAATCAAATCTCCCATTGGGATGATCAATTTTCCAATAAGGCGCTTCAAAAGCATAGGACTTCTATTGGTAGCTAACTTTTTATCTTGCTTGACGTGATTCCTATTTCTTCTTTTCTAGCTAACAAGAATAATACTGGGAAGTTTAAGACCCTATTAATACCCATTCTAGATCGATTTAAGATATTTTTTAAAAAAATAGGTCCATTTCTAGTTTTCTTAGATAAAGCTTTTGACGACTGTTTGTCAAACAGTTGCCATTATTATGAATTGTTAGATTAACATATTTCGAATCATTTTGAGCAAAAAGTATGTTAAAATAAATATTGGCTTGGGTTTAATGCCGATTGTAGTAAACCCCGTCTAAGAGCAGGTTTTAGAAAGCTAATGAAATTTAATTTTTTTTCATTAAGTAACAAATTGAAAACGAACATGTATAACATAAAGAAGCAACAAAATTTTTTACAATCAATTTTCCGTTGCCTGCAAAACACGATTCATATAAAAAAGTAAAAACTTTGAGATAAAGGGAATTAATTTTTTTTTCCTTGTGCTCACCTTTCAAAAAAATGTCATTTTTAAATTTCTTGATACACTTTTAATTGCAAGTCCCGATTTAAACAGAAGGCATAATTAATACAATTGAACTAAATACATGATTTCAATTTAGAAAATGCATTTTAATTTTAGAATCACACAAGTAGTTTAAAACTCTGCAAAACACAAAAGCCTTAACTAACATTTTCACTTACTATTCGATTTCTTTACATCTTCCATTTTCGTTTCTGTCTAACTTCTGTCTGCTTACCAGATACTTTCAGAAAAAAACGGCACATTTCACAAAAAAAAGCGGGACATCGCCAAAAAAAGCGGGACATTTAGGAAACTTCTCAAAACCAAATTTTATAACGTACAACATATATGTACGAACATACGTACATATATGTTCCTTCAGCTAAAATAGTTCATAGAAAGTAATAAAATATGGATAAATGAAATTATTTTAGAAAATTTAGTTCTCAATAAAACTTCCATCTTTATAAACTGCGAACACTTCAGTCGAAAATGTTGTAGTTCAGAGTAATTTCAAATCCTAAATTTGAAGAATGTTTTTATATTCTTAAACAACCGTTTTTGATCATCTAACTACCAAGTTTAATGAATTTAACTCGTCCATTCATTCTTTGTTTGATTGGAAATAGTTTTTTTTTCGCTCGATAGTCCTGTTCTATTTTTTCCGGAATTGGACATTTTCCTTAAGCTTCACATTCAAGTGATTCTGCTAGGATTCCGGAGGAAAATCTCGAGCCATCATCATTTGGAAGCAACTTAAAGAATATTTTCTTCAATAGAAAAATGTTAACATCGCTAGAACGTGCTCAAAGAACTCTTCAATGAACCCAATTGTTATGGAAATGCTACGATAAGCTTGTCAGATTGCCCGGATATTTGACACAGAATTTAGGAAAAGTTCGGTCCGGCCCGGTTGCCCAGATTTCGTAGAAAAAATCATGGATTTTGCACAGATTTTTTCACTTCATTTCCAAAATTGAACAAAAAACTCAAATTGAGTTAGTATAATTTTTATTCTTGCGTCCAAAACATTTTTTTTAGGAAGTTTAATCTCAATAATCTGAACAGTTTTTCGGAAGCCTAAAATACGATTTTATATCTGCTGACGTGTTTTGATGCGAAAATATATTTTGAAGAGTATTCTTTTTGATTTTTATTGAATTTTTCCGTTGTTTTGACGAAATTTGACCGGATATTGCCTCGATTTTGAGTTGAAATTTTTAAAATCAGATGCCCTGATTAGGCCTAGTTTTAGGATAAAATTACGAGGATTCGCACGGTACGGATATTTCTGGTAAATATTCTGGAAACCCTCAATGCTGAGAACTAAACGAGTTGTTTAATCTTGCCTTATCTAAACATCGAAAAAATGCTGCTTATTTTGAGAAAAAAAAAACATAAAAAATATTAAATTTGAATGATTTTCTGTGTTGAACCGATTAATTTTCATTGAGGCTAAATTGAGGTGCTTCCAGTGTTAGTCAGTGAAGCTTCATGAGAGTGTTACCTATAAAATTTTTACAGCCTTATCGGAGAATATCACGTTTTTTAAGTAAGGAAATTTCAAGTTTTGAAAGTCATAAATGGACAAAAGAAGATATTAAGTATTACAGTAGTTGCAAATGATCGAGGAGAGATTTTGAATGGAGCGTTTTCATCAAGCGCGACCCAACTATTTTGATGTTATAAAATCGGAGAAGGTTGAGTTTATCACAAAAGTTTTCTCAGGAAAAAGCAAGACATTTTGAGAAAGAAAGCGGTACGGTGGGGTATTTTCTAAAAAAAGCGGGAAATGTTATACTCCAGTTTCAGATTTATTAAAAAACGTTGATTATTACAAATGTAATTGATTGAGACTCTACATTAAAGAATATTATCAACTACATACATAAGAGAACAGCTGTTTTGGTAAATATGTTTGAATAACAGTTTCGAAAGATTTTGGCGTCATGAGTTTGAACATTCAGTCAGATTTTATCTATCACCTCTCGTTTGAATGCTATGGCTTGCATAATTTGTAAATTTAGCAATTTATACTGAATTGCAGCTGAAAGAAAACTAAAAACTTATCTTAAATGTATTCAATATCCTTTATTTCATGAAGGATCAAGATTTTGCGTAGATTTTCTAATTTCAAATCTTGCTGAAAAAATGTTATTCGATAGTTTTTTGAAAATTCAATTGAAACTGATATTACTTTTTTATATCTGATTCATAAAAGAGTGTTCAAAATTTTTTGATATTAAAAATTTTATTTAAAATTTATGTAAAACACTACAAAACGATTTGTTTTCGAAAATATTTGAGATTAATTTTTGGTTAAAAATCCCTTGAAATTTAGTCAAATTTATGTATTTCCTTGGTAAAAAAATCAAAGAGTAAACTTATGTAACATTTTTCATGTGTAAAAAATTACTCGCAGTCATAAAGGAAGTTGATCATTTAATCAAAACCTTTTTTTCCTATGTTTTACTAACATTTTACAGTTAAAAAAAAATGCCAAAATTGAAATGAAGAGTTTAATCGCCATATATTTTTTTCTATCCTTCTTCTATCCGTCTATAATCTTTCAATTCTTATAGCCGACGATAAAATAATTTCATTAAATGCACAAATTTTTCATCATTCCTATTTCAGTCAAAATCAGCTTTTAATTTTTTTTGCACCAACGTGATATTTGTTGCCACATGCTATCACAAATTAATCATTTTCTCCATATTTTTTTAATTATCTCCAGAAAATCGTTTAAAAAAATTGTAAATATTTTGAACTTCGGAGAATATAAAAAAATACAGTGAGCGAAATAAGAATAGCACCACTATGTGTTTTGCTTGTTAAAATATGAATGATTAAAAATCACCAAAACATTGTTCTATAAATTGTTTTGAATTGTTTAACGGATAAATCAAGCATAAGTTTACTTTTTTTGGACGTTGCAATTGGCGTTGAGGACCAAAACTATGGAAAAAGTGTGCGAAATAAGAATAGAACCACTTGTGTTTTTTCAACAAAAACAAGATTATTTCTGAAAATGTACTGTGTAAAAGTGAATAATAATGCTTCTACGAGTTATTTGAATAGATAACTGTATTTTAAGGAGTTTTCTAGAATTTCAAAGATTTTCAAAGGTTTCAAAAAGGGGTTTCAAGAGATGCTCCTCTAGCGTTTAGGAATTTGATACTTGAGCTATAATACTTTATCAAACTGCTTTATTTCTTCATCATCATTCATAAGTATGAAGCAAATTGACGAAACATAGATTTGATGCTGAATTTGAATAAAAAACAGGCTTCAAATTCAAAAATACTAATGTTTTTAAATAGTCAAACGCTATTTCTCTAGTTTAAAGTCATAGATGGCAGCACTATCTTGCAATTAAACCGAATTGATACCCATTTTTGAATATCTGGTATTAATTCCTGTGTGCTGAATGATTTTGGTCAAGAAATAAGTACTTGGTACCGTGTGACCGCCTTGGAAATTCTAAGATCACTATATCAAATATAAGAATTTCATCATGAAAGGGAATTTCTTGGACCGATAATCAGAATAAAATTGTACTTTCCGATGGAGCTTGATGAACCATATAAATAGCAGTATTATTGGTATGATTTGAAATTCAATCGGAAGCTGAGATGTGCAGTAATTTTGGCGGTGTTATATTCTTGTGCTGGTGTTTTTTTTTTTGCAAATCCGGAAAAGATTTCTGCAGCGTGAACTCCAACAAAACTGTGTTGGAAAACTACATCGAAATGATGAATATGGGCCTAAATAAACCTGAAAAATCAATATTGAGGATTAATTTGGTATTAACGGCAAGATAGTGCTGCCATCTATGACTTGAAACTGAAAAAAGTGATGTTTATTGAAAAAAAAATCTAAGTTTTTGAATACCAACCTGTTTTTTTCTAATTTAAAATAAACCGAAAATGTTTGGTTCATCATTTCACGTCATTTTAATGAAGAAAGTAACTAGTTTGGTAAAGAATTACAGCTCAATTATCAAATTCCTTAGATCTAGAAGAGTATCTCTTAAAACACCATTTTAAAACCTTTGAAAATCTTTGTAATTCTAGAAAACTCCTTAAAATGCAGTAAACTATTCAAATAATACGTAGAAGCATTATTATTCACTTTTACACAGTAAATTTTTAGAAATAATCTTGTTTTTGTTGAAAAAACACAAGTGGTGCTATTCTTATTTCGCACCCTTTTTCCATAGTTTTGGTCTTCAACGCCAATTGCAACGTCCAAAAAAAGTAAACTTATGCTTGATTTATCCGTTAAAAAATTCAAAACAATTTATAGAAGAAAATTTTGGTGATTTTCAAACATTCATATTTATTTTTTTTTTATTTTTTTTACTGTTCTCAACCAATAATCCAAATTTAATTTAATTTAGTTCGGATTAAATAAATTTTAAAAATAAGTTATTTCCATATTTTATTTAAGAACTAAATTTAGATTTTGAAATAAAACTCTTGGATCACAATTCACAGGGAGAAATTAATTTCAGAATTGATAAAGACAACACGATATTTTCGTATCACTGTTCTGAATAAGGTAACAGTATTACAATGTTTAAGTAATACTGTTAGTTTTAAGTGCATAGCCATTATAATCAAAAATTTTGCTCAAATATTTGTTTTTCGAACGAATATATGCAAAATGAGAATTTACAAAATTTTTATAAGATTACCTTGCACTGATATAATAAAGCTCAGGAGAAATAGATAATTGTAAAACAATTTCTTCTAATTTTCTTGTAATCAACTGCAAGTTTATTATTTAAATTTAAAAAATGAAATTTATGAGGAGAGATTTCTTAATGGGCTCATAAGTAATTTTTTTTAACTCCCTGGTGTACAAAATACGAAAATAATCTTTTATCAACATTTACTCATAGAAAAATTATTGATTCGCAGATTGAAGTTGTATCAAAGAATATCGAAAAAAGTTTAAATAGGAAATGAGTTAAAAGAGATTAAATTTCATCTCTAATTTTGGAATTTTTTAAAATACCTCAAATTTAGTTCATCGAGATTAAATTCGAGGAAAAAGGGCACAGAATTTTGTAATTTTGTATGGGAGAGTAGGGAATCATTAGCCACTTTTTTTTATATGTTACTTGCTGATCCCATACGAACTCCGTTTCGCTTTCAACTTGGAATATGTCATGAACATTTTGTATGAAAGTCAACTGCCTAGCATTTTCCAGATGTACTTCCGAATTAATTGTTAAGTAATAATTTCAAAAATATTGGACGATCACTTTTTATGTCGTCTTCTACTCAATTTGAAATCAGGAATCAATTGACCGTGACAAAAATCCTCGTCAGTAAATTTCGATTCAATCATTGCATAAAAACATAATTAATACCAAAAATTTAACCTCTTTCGGTTGCCTCTTATACAATCTTTGATATCTGAAACCGATAGCCCTACTCTAAAAACTCTCGTGTGCCAATTTTCAAAGCAATCCATTGCATAGTAACGTGAATATTGCTAAAAACAGTTATATTTTTTAAAATATGGACGACCCTTTTCGATGACCCCTGGCAAAACATTTGACATCTGAAATCGATTGCCCGTCTCCGAAAACTACCGTGTGCAAATTTTCATCCCAATCCGATGTCAAATAACGACAAAATTGCAAAAATATTGAAAGGTTAATATGGACGACCCCTTTGCCGGCCCCTTACACCGAATTTATTACCTGAAATCCATTGCTCGTCCCTCAAAACTCTCGTGTATCAATTTTCATCTGAATCCGATGTATAATAACGACAATATCTCATTAACAGTGAATAAGTAATATGGACAACCCCTTTTGCCGACCCCTTCTACAAAATTTGATAACTGGAATCGATTGTCCGTTTCTTAAAATCTCCGTCTGCAAATTTTCATCTCAATACAATGCATATTAACGCCAATATCGTAAAAACATTAAAAAGTTTATATGGATGACCCCTTTGGCCGACCCCTGACCCTAAATTTAATACCTGTAATCGATTGTTCGTTCCTCAAAACATTCATGTGCAAATTTTCATATCAATCCAATGCGTAATAACGTCAATATAGTAAAAACACTGAACAGTCCATATGGACGACCCCTTTTGCCGACCCCTGACACGAAATTCAATACCTGGAATCAATTGCTCATCTCTCAAAACCCCTATGTGTAAATTTTTGTCACAATCCGACGAAAACTTACGTCAATATCGCGAAAACAATATTTGTCTTGTATGGACGACCCCCTTTAGAAGGGGTCATCCAAAAATCTGAAAACATTTTTCATCATTCCTGGTCCTAATGAGTATCCATGCCAAATTTCAGCTCTCTAGCTCTTAAGATGGCTGAGCCTATAGTGGACAAACAAACAAACAAACAAACAAACCCACAGAAATTGCTTTTTATATATATACTAGCTGATCCCGTACGAACTTCGTTTCGCTTTAAACCATTGGTACGTCAAAATGAGTTTAGAAAATGAATTCGAAACATTCTTTCGACAATTTTGGGGAAAAAATTCAACAGTGTTTAAAGTCGCTACTATTACTATTACTTGAAATTCAAATTAAACAGTTGATTAGCTTTTTATTAAAATTTATGTGAGAGTGTTTTCTTCTCGATCGATTGCAAAATCTAGACATTATGGCAGAAACATGTACTATTTGTTTATGTGCACGACTCTTTTGCTTGACCTTCACATTTAAATTGGTATCAATTAACTGCTTCCAACAAAATTATTGCACAAAACACTGAACATTCGATGAAATCCTCTTTTTCTGTCCCATGGCCCGAAATTCGATAATTGAAACCAATTTTACGTTCCTCAAAACTCCCTTGTGCCATTTTTGCTTTTCAAATTATATGTAAAATAACGTCAGGAACTTGAAAACAGTGAACAGTGAATATAGACGCCCCTTTCGCCGAGTCAATTGCTCATAGTTTATAACCCTCATCTGAACATTTTCATCTCAATCCGATGCATGACCACGACAATATCGTGAAAACAGTGAGCAACTAACATGGACGGCCTTTTTTTTGACCACGATTCAAAACTTTACACCTGAAATCAATTATCTTTTCTGTTTAACTCCCATGTGTCAATTTTCATTACATTTCTATGCTCAATCAAGAGAATATCGTAAAAACAGTGAACAGATAATAACCCCTTTTGCCGACCTCTGAGTCAAGATTTGAAACCTGAAAGCAAAAGAGCGTCCCTCAAAACTCCTATGCGGAAATTTTCATCTCAATCCAATATAGAATAACGTCAAAATCGCAAAAACATTAAAGTTGGGTATGGACGACTCCTTCAGCCGACTTCTGATCCGCAATTTGAAACTTGAAATCGATTGCTCGTCCCTCAAAACACTCATGTGCTAATTTTTATCACAATACGATCTATAATAACGCCAATATCGCAAAAACATTAATCAGTAGATATGGACGACCCCTTTGGCCGACCCCTGACCCTAAGTTTGATAACTGTAATCGATTGCTCGTCTCTTAAAACACTCATGTGCAAATTTTCATCACAATCCGATGTATAAAAACGCCAATATAGCAAAAACATTAATCAGTGGATATGGACGACCCCTTTTGCCGACCTCAAACCCTAAATTTGATAACTGTAATCGATTGCTCGTCTCTTAAAACACTCATGTGCCAATTTTCATCACAATCCGATGTATAATAACGCCAATATCGCAAAAACATAAATTAGTTGATATGGACGACCCCTTTTGCCGACCCCTATCCCTAAATTTGATAACTGTAATCGATTGCTCGTCTCTCAAATCACTTATGTGCAAATTTTCATCACAATCCGGTGTATAATAACGCCAATATCGCAAAAACATTAATCAGTTGATATGGACGACCCCTTTGGCCGACCCCTGACCCTAAGTTTGATAACTGTAATCGATTGCTCGTCTCTCAAAACAATCATGTGCAAATTTTCATCACAATCCGATGGAAAATAACGTCAATAACGTGAAAACAATATTTGTCTTGTATGGACGACCCCCTTCAGAAGGGGTCGTCCAAAAATCTAAAAACATTTTTCATCATTCCTGGTCCTAATGAGCATCCATGCCAAATTTCAGATCTCTAGCTCTTAAGACGGCTGAGTCTATAGAGGACAAACAAACAAACAAACAAACAAACAAACATACAGATAATTGCTTTTTATATATATAGATAGATAATACTTCTCTTCTTTTTTTAGGTATAATTAGGCATTTTTTTTTTATTTTGATTAAAATATTTTCCCCAAGTTCTGACTGTTTTAAAAAAGGCAATATTTTTTGGATTTTGAAAAATGGTGGGGAATCTTGGGCCTCTAAACCCAAATTGACCAAATAACATGCAAAGTTAATGAGTTGACCCAAAACTGTAATTTCAAAATTCATTTAGTTATTTTAAATCAATTTCAGATGATGAAAGAAAACAGAGGGTTGTGTATGATCGAATAGATTCAAAAACCTAGTTCGCTTAAGTTTTGGCAAAATTGCTTATATAGGATGGACAACATATATTTCATAACTCTTTATTTGTTATAAGAAATCTTTACAGATAGGGAATACGTATTTTAAGTTCTGAATGTGTATAAAAACATTAAAATATAGGTGGTCCAAGATTCCAAACAAAATGTGGCCCACGATTCCCCACAAGCTATGATTTGCAAATTGGTTGCGTTTGTGTGACTTATTGATGTTTCTTCAAAAATTCCTTTTCCACGTGAAAGAACATGACAAAACTAAGATCATAAGCGTATGAGCATACTTTTGTTATGTACTGTAGGTCTCCCATGGATGCAATTTGCGCAACGTTAATATCAGACTGCTAGCTTAGAATTTGAATATAATATAAGACTGGTGTTTTTTTCTCAAGAAAAATGTCAAAATGGCCCTATTATTACTCACTTTTTAATAAAATTAATTTAAATAGCTTCACAGAAAACCATAATAGAATTTTTGGTTAAAATGACAGAAAGTCCGATTTTTTTTTCGCAAAAACACAGAATTTTTTTCACCAACTTGGTGACATTCCGAATGCCTCATCCGGCTCTGAGTATGGGGCCAATACCTGCCCGGCGGGGGAGACGCATTAGGTTTGCCCCATCCAGAGGTACCCACGGTAACGACCAAATGGCTCAGTTGGAAACGATGAACGACCGCTAGCTAGCTAGCTAGCTAGCAACCAATCGCGAGGGGCAATAGGAATGGGAATGCAAAACGAACGAAGACGCTGTCGAATTGCGCGGCGAAACTCCCCCGAATATTCTCGTCGGTTTTGCCTAAGTACAGGGAATGGGGACCGCCATCCAGCTGCAGTTGCTCTTTCGGATTCGAACACACAATCCGATGATGGCCGGAATTGTCATTATCGACAGAGCCATCGGTCGTTTTCCCGCTGGCTGCCTTCGCTGTCCCCAGTCAGCAAGCAGCGATTGGATCCGATGAACCGAGAAACCTCTCGGAAAAGACGGAGACAGTTAGAGATAGGGACAGATGGAAAGACAGACAGAGACCCGTCGATGTCATCTTGTTTTTGCATCTCTGCTGATCCGGTCTCGAAATGCACAATCCGACCAACCGAATCCGATGGCTGGCTGCATGCATGCTTATTTTGCTTATATGTTGCTAGCTAGCCGGCGGGTTTCGATCGAGTGAGGCACCATGCTGTGACGGAGACTCCTCTCGGGAATGGATTTCCTTTCCCGGGTCGTTTGTGGGTTCGTTTTAATGACTGGAAAGATTCTTAACCTCTCAAGCTTTAGTCCGATGGAATTTAAATGAGTTTTCTCGAACGACTTCCCGGTTATGAGGAAAAGACTCTGCACTTCCAATTATTTACAACGGTAAGTTTTGACAGAAGATCAAAGCTTTTTAACGGTTGACGTGCAGGATTTTATGAAAACTTGAGCATAGTGAAACGGAACTATTAAAAGGCAATTTTGCTCAAAAGTTATGCTCGCTAGGAGATTAGATGCGCTTTTGAACATCTTCATTAGCTTCATTAATAACAACAACACTGGGTACCATCCCATTCCTTGGAAGTTAGAACGATGGCCAAAAGCTAACCGACGGGTGATATGCAAACGGTTTTTGTGCCGATATATAAATTCTTTAAAAGAAATTTTCCACCGAACAACTTCATTGAAGACCGTAACTTCGTATCTTATCAGGATAAAAAGTTATGAGATGTTCAATAGGGATATGTCTTTTGGCATTGAAAAATAATCAATTCAACAAACACCTTCGACGGGAAGTTTCCTTTAAAGAATTTTTATATTGGCACATAAAACCGTTCTAATGAAGAAAAAAAAAATATGTCGATTTTACCGAACAAAATATTGAATTTTCCCAAACAAACCTGACAATAAAAATATTCATGTAAACGTTAGTTATTCATTCTGCAAAAAATCATGGATGAGTTTTGAACCATAACGAATCTTGTTAAACCCCAGGGTCTGAGTAATTAAAAAATGACCCCAAATGGACTCAATCTTCCCACAAACCACTTTGGAAATTACAGAGGTCTTTAACAACTGAAAGATGATATACAGTAAGAACTAAATTATGCACCCAATAAGATTAATATCACTTCAAAGTTTTTCGAGTAGTATCAAACTTTATGTTGTTTTTTTTGGGACACTCCCTGCACGCTTTTATACGTGACAGTGGGCCTTTTTATAAAACAAATTATGTCGTTATATTAAAACTTGCTTGTATAACAAATCGGGTAGAAATAACCAGTAAATTGAACATTTTTTTTCTTATTTATTGTTTTTTCTATATACAGTCTGTTACATAACTTTGCTACTGTTGTGAGAAAATTAAAATAATCGTTACGGAAATTCTTTTCAATTATTGATTTATTTTATCAAAAACTTCAATTGCAAATACATTAGTAGCAGGTCTTATTATCCTCAGCCTTTATAATAGCTTTCCATCTTCGCGGAATACTTTGGACAAGATTTTGCGCATATTCCTCTGAAAAAGATTTCCGAATTTTGTGAATCCGGCGGACAATCTGTTTCAAACCAGTGTTCCGAAAATCACTAATTTTCAATTAATGTTCCTGATTGCACTTCGCAACTGAACGTACAGCGATCGGGTTTTGTTATTGATTGCTGCTGGACTTATCCGATCATCGATCGTTCTATTCATCGCTAAAATACAGATCACCTCGCACGATGTTTGCTGTCAAAACAGTGCAGCACTATCATCAAATCGAAATCTCACCATTGAGCGATGCATACGGCGAATCATGTTGGGCTAGGATCAGGAGTGAATGGTTCAGGCAGTGAGCGAGTGATACATGTAACCGATCATTAGCAAATGTTGTTTGATGTTAAACATAGCCAATTAATAAATTTATTTGATTTTACAGCTTTTTTTTTACTACAGTAAGAATAAAATCAAACTGTAGTTGTGTTTGTAATGGAAAGATGGTTATTCCGCCGTCTTTTCAATTTCTAATCAGCCAGGCGGATACTGAGTGAGTGACATTCAGAACGGATCAGTTGGTATCTCACTCATCTCCGATATGCGATGTTTGCAAACCCGATGATTCTAAATGATGGAACTCGGTTGGCATTGCTGAGTAGAGCGCTGATCGAGATTGCATACCAGTCGGGCGAAGCAGTTGCGAGAGGCGCTATCCCATTATACAATCAGAATGTATCCAACAGGAAACGCATCCTGAGTGTTTATTTTGATTGATTTTCGGAACATTGTTTCAAACTGCAGGGTCGGTTCTTCTCAAGCTTCATCTTTATTTGAGCCCAAACGTTTTCAATTGGATGGGCTTCAGGCGACTGAGACGGCAAAATCCAAAGTCACGACCTTCATGGTTCGAACACAAAAAAAAAACTGCTTCATAGCGTGAAGCGTACGCGTTTCTCATTTTGGAAAAATGCTGAAAACGTATAAAAAACAATAGTACACTGGAAATAAATAAAGGTAAAATTGACCGAGTCCTGGGTATTTTTTCCACCACTTGTTCGAGGTAAATTTTACCCTTTCTCCATCCACCTAGCAAAAAGGTGAATCATACCTTTTTTCACCAAGAAAAAAGGTAAATTCAAAGATTCCCTTTAATTCAACCACGGTATAAGAAAAGTTCAGATATCGGAATTTCGATTGAAGAAGATAGTAAAATTACTATTGAAATACCGGTATCTGAACTTTTCTTATACCGTGGTTGAATTAAAGGGAATCTTTCGATTGCTTTGGTTCAGTAGAATTAATTCAACCAAGTAAGCTCACAATACATAATATAGTGGTAAATTTTACC
Source organism: Uranotaenia lowii (assembly GCF_029784155.1). Lineage (NCBI taxonomy): Eukaryota > Metazoa > Arthropoda > Insecta > Diptera > Culicidae > Uranotaenia > Uranotaenia lowii. The sequence goes on along the minus strand of NC_073693.1, from coordinate 292,221,894 downwards.
TTTTACGGATTCAATGGCCAAAAAGGTACATTTTTACCGGTTTGCCATTCACTGATTATAAAGGTGAATTCTATCTTTTTTTTTATTCTATTCATTCAAATTGTATTCTTCTTTCGATTCGGCTCGGTTAACTTCGTTCCTGGTATGGCCGCCGAGTCTTTCTACATTGGTTAGCACATTCATTCCCTTCTCTGTTGGCTGGTGGCTAATGGATAATATTGGCTGGTGGCTAGTATTGGATGTAGCTGTTCCAGAATTTTGTGGAAAACACCTCGAAGTTCACAGGGGCAATCTGTAATGTATACAAAGTATTATAATAAAAATTTGCAGAACCAAATGAATTTTTCTGTTCCGATTTTCACATAATGCGCTCGCTCGAATGCAAACCTTTTCTGATTAATAAAGTGCTCAACGTCACTAAACGGCTTCCGCACATGGTTATATTTTTTGCTTAGTGAGTTGTTCCGTTTTATTTAGGACAATCCAGGTACACTTTACCTTGCTGCGAGGTAAGCTTTACCTCGAAAAGGTAGAATGAGCCTTTTTTGATTTACCATTTTTCTAGGTGAATTGTACTTTTTTATTCAGCTCAATTCAGGTAGACTTCATATCGCTACGAGGTAAGATTCACCTTTTTTTAATTCACCTTTTTCTCGGTGAATTTACCTCGCTGTGAAGTGAGTTTTAACTCGAAGAGGTAAAAGCTACCTTTTTGGGTTTCACGAGCGCTCACCTTCATATCTCGGTAAAATTTTACCTTTTAATTATTTTCCGTGTAAGCTAATTTCATTTTCACGAAGCATAAAGGACGATGCTGCCCTCTATGTGAGAAAAAAATTCAACATTATGCTTTACGGATTGCAAGTAATTGTAGCTACCCCAAGCAACAAAAAGTCGCGTTTTTACAGATGGAACTCCGAAGTTCACATTTAGGCTGAAAAAATGTTTTAGGCGAACTTTAGGTGACTTCTGTCACGTAAAAGTTACTCAGGAACTTCCATCACCCTTTGAAAGGTTACAATATCGATAACGGAACTTTCAAGCGCTGTTAATGCAACTTCTTTCAAGAAGGTCGAAAACGTTAGATAAACATTTTCTAGGGCACCGTTCAAGATATTTCTAGGTATTTTAAGAACTTATTTGGAAATTCTAAGCGACATGTCGAAAATGTCTGCCAATTTATTGTCATGGTATTTGGTTTGTTTATATCAGTACTGATATTTACAACTGGAATTCAAGAATTTTTATAATTTTTCTTATCAATGTTCAGATATTCGAATAAATATTGAATTGTGAGAATTTTTTGTTATCATTTTTTAAATGTACTGAAAGTCCTTTAAACGAAATAAGGTACACAAGGATTTTTTTTTTCGCTGGAAACTAGAACAATTTCGCTGGTTTTTGTCCCGCTGACTTTCCAGCAAAATCAGCAAACATTAATTTCAGTTTCAGCTACTTAAACGAACTTCAAAGTTGCTTTATGAACTTAAATTTTGAGCTGATTAGCATTCTCTTCAGACAGGAACGAGACCTGATTAGGCTTCTATAAAAACCTTTTAAAGTATGTTACAGACTGTAAATAAAAATGAATGTTTGTTTGTTCCCTGTAGACCCGAAAACTACTAAACCCAGGATGGCCACTCATTCGGGAAAGTCGTTAAATGCGGGAAAAAATCGGGATTTTAAAATCCACCGGGAAGAAGCGACAAAAAGTCGGAAAATTCTTCCAAAAAAATCGGGAATTTTTAGCTGTTCCCCTGCTCACAGTTGTTACCGAGAAATAATTGGTAGAAATATGATATTCTTCTTCCGTTAGTATTTATTTGCGGTTGTTGTTGTTGTACGTTTATTTAAAGAGAGTTCTAGCCTTAAGCTTTGTGGTCTTTAAAAATACTATTATGTATGCCAAAAGGTTCTCTTATGAAGGGGCGCAATAAGAAGAATAATTGAAATGCTTAAAATTCTCTTATGATGGAAATGAACACACAGAACACCTTTTCCGAAAAGCTATTAATTCATGATATTATTTCGTTTAATTTTGTTGTTTGCTTCTTTTATTTGAAATAACATAACGCATCAGCAGCACTTATTGATTTCCGGCTTTTTGCCGGTGACCAAACTGAAAAGCAAATAAAAAATAAAATGTACCTTTTCAAATATTTTCAACGTTTACTTGAAAATAAATTTCAACTGGAACTAACCATTGAGAACAGGGATGAGCGGCCCTCGAGACCTTCCTGTGCAGCCAGCGAATCTTTTCTCAGATTGAATTTATTAATTTTTGAATTTTACTTTTTCTTCGGTAGACTGTTAATTAGTGTGCAATAATACTACATATAGGTACCAAACCAAAAAAATAGTGTGTCAGTAATGTGAACAAATATTCACTTCAATTGTTTGGAGCTGCCTTCATCTACCCCTCAATCATTCATATTTTTAACTTTTTTCTAGCATTTTTAGCATTTATTGTATTTTGTTTTTAAACATCAGTAGAATATTATTCATACTTGCGTAATATTAAATTGAATCTACCACTTTCAAAATCAAAATCTCAAAAAGCGATTTGAAATAGCAAATGAAAACTCGAAAGACCACAGATGATCACAGGCTGAAATCTGTTGGTCGATTCATTATTTTTTCATTCCAAGCAATGATTAAGTTGCGCGATAGAAATGTTCAGCAGATATTTTTTTTAATTTGAGTTATTGAACAAAATTTGTGAAAAGGTTAGTTCTGTTAGCACTCTTGAATAATGACGGTAATGAGAAAAGTTGATTAATGAAGACTGGGTGAACAATTCATCTAAAGTTCTGGAATTCTTGACAAAGCAAATCTGGATTTTTGTGGTTCTACCAAAAAAGTCCGTGATTATTTTTGTGATGCTGTTTTCGAAAAATACTTAGAAAAATCTTGCCAAAATTCGATCAATTTAGTCATTTTACTTGAAAATTAGATATCCACATTTCCAAAATCGAAACTTTCATAAATGGGGCCGCCCACCGTGGCCTAGAGGATAGCGTTTAAGTCTCCAAAGCCAGAGGTCATGAGATCGAGCTTCGGTCACGGCATACATAATATTATTTCTATGTTCTGGTGGTGTAAGCATTAGTAAGATGCTAGTCATTATATCCTTTGTAGATGTACACTTTAGTCTTCAATAGAATTTAGATCTCTTCAAAGAAATATGAAGTTCCACTGTGAGATCCTAAAAATAAGCTTTATAATTCCTATCCCATCCAAATGTTTTTAAATTGTATTGACATTTTTTTTTTGTAATTTTGACGAAGTTTTCTTTAAATAGAGATATTACGGATTATTATATGATTTTAACAAGCTTACTTAACATCTCAATGCATGAACTTATACGAAAATTCTAATTTGAAATCACAATTTGTTCACCGTTTGTAAGTGAAAAGATCGGGACGTCGAGGACAAATTTATATTGTGGAAGAATTTCTCGAAAATACCCACAGAAAAAAGAAATTAATGTTCAATAACGATTCAACGTCCAACGCGGAAAAGACAGTGATTTTCTTCAAAACATTTCATTTTAATATCAAGGGGAAGCAAATGGTGTCTCTATTTGGGAGAACGAATATTCCGAAGAAGTGCAAATCAATTTGAAAATAAAGATTAATATAAAATGATCAAAATATACCAAGTGATGTAGCTGTTTTAGGGTTTTTTTACGTGGTAATACGAACCGCGTAAAAAAACCGCGTTATTTCCCGAAAACCGCGTTAATTTCCGAAAACCTAGTAAAAGAACTTGCTAATTAAAAAATTTGAAGCTGGGACAGGGAGGACATGAATGATATGATATAATATTGACAATGACATGATAATGACATTGAGACCTAAGACATGAGACCTGAGACATGAGACCTGAGGCCTGAGGCCTGAGGCCTGAGACCTGAGACAAGAGACTTGAGACTTAAGACCTGAGACATGAGACATGAGACATGAGACCTGAGACCTGAGACAAGAGACTTGAGACCCGAGACATAAGACATGAGACAAGAGACAAGAGACATGATACAAGAGACATGAGACATGAGACAAGTGACCTGAGACAAAAAAACTGCGCAAAAAACCGCGTAAAGAAACCTTTCTGTACTTTAAATAAATAAACTTTCAATAAATGCCAAACATAGTTTCGAGTTTTGAGGCTTATCTTCTAAGTTATGTTAGAATGTAACATTTTGAACCTTTATTGACCTTTTAAACGAATACAGTGTTTTAATATTGCTTACAACAATGAAAAGGAGTTGGTTTCAGCACGAGATTTACATTTGAACAACAACGCATGCCTAGTTCAATAATTACGCCTAGTGATAAAAATATCGATTTTTGCAACCTGTTTCACGTTTGAAATTTATCAAAAAGCCGTCGAATATAGTTTTAAAACTATGTATTTTAAACAACAATATATTAAAAAATGAAACATAAATGCTTGTTCTCTAAATAATATTATTAAAATTCGAATCTAGTCCTGTATATAAAAAGGAAATTAAGGAACTCATACTTAATCAAAAATTTATTTGTTGTACGATTTTGATTTAATTCCTCAATTTAATTCCCTCTGAAAAATTCCTTGACACTCACAGCACGCCTTATAAAGCCTCCTAGGGGTCCAACAAAAACTTCACCAAGAGAGCAAGAGAACTAAATACAACATTGTGTCGGGTTTCTCAAGTTCTCGCACTGCACCGCAGAAGAGGCAAAGAACGGAGGGGTCCCAACACGTAAAACAGGCTCAGCTTACCGGAAAAGAAGAGGGCGATTGGGGTTTGCTCTTGCGGTTTGTGCGGTTTTGGGCTTAGAGGTTGAAGTTTTTTTTCTCCACCTTTCCTTCTTGCAAGTTATTTTATTTCATTTTATTTCGTCGTCGTCTTGGTTTTTCTTTTTTGCACCTCAGCAGCGGCGAATCCCCGTCGTCGTTCGTAGGTATATGAGCGGATACCTTACATATGTTCCCGCCATGATTTTTTTTTCCTCTCTCGCAACTTGGGCTCTGATTGGGTTGGAATGGTGGGTGGACTCCATCCAAGAAGTGGCCCAAAGACTGACGACGGACGAGAGGGTGGGTAAGTTGCCTGATCCGAGAGCTATTAAGGTCATAGAGACATAAAATGCAACGATTGACTTTGGATTGCCGGGCATTAGCATTTACGATTCGGTTTTCGATTTATGCTAAAGATAAATATATTCATATGCCATGTTCGTGAGGGGTTTTCGCCGGGCTTAGCTGCTGACGATGTTTAAAATTAATCCTAAATAATGATTTTTCAGCTATTTCGAAATACAATGTAGTGGGTATGGTATTGGCATCGGTTGAATCATGTTTTTAGTTTTGTTCCTCAATTTAATAGGCTTTATTTTGTTGATGTCATCTCCCTTTTTGTTAGTTTGAGCTAAGGTCCCATTAAAGGTTTTTAAATTTAAAGGAGACGTTACCATTTAAATTCATTGAAAGTTGATTCCTATTTCATTATTATTCTTTTAAATAATAATCGATTCAAAACATAGAATGTATAAAAAGAAATTTTTCAAAATACATGCTAATCAAATGACATTTTTTTTATTTACAGGTAAAAATTGAATCAACATTGCACTGTAACTTGAATCCTTTTGAAAAAGACTCACATAACTGTAAGTACTACTCTGTCTTTTAAAAATAATTACATTTGTTACGGTTGCTCTTTCAAAATCGTGACTTTAAGAAAATTTATGGATTCTTTTATCTTTTGGATCTTGACTTTAGTAGAAATTCTAAACTCTCCATCTGTCTTGTGAATCCAAATAACAAGTTTCTACAATGTCATAATCTGATGGAACAATTATTCTAAACTGTAGACTAATGGTCGAATTAAATCGTTCAACGATTGTTTGACGAAGTAATAACAAACGCATTCACATCCCACAATCTTTCAATAAAAATCGCGCTTCCGGAATGATGTTTGCATGCACTTAAAATGCAATAAAGCGCCGCAGTTGCAAATGTTCGAATTCCCGAAGACAAAGGACCTCCTTCAAACAGCTGGGAAAGGTCGAAATCGAACAGTAAAAAAATTGTGCTGCTGAGGTCATCCCGAATCCGCGAACTGCATCAATCGCGGAATTCGGGTGAAATCAGCAGCAGAAGGGCAGGAAACATGCTAAAGTAATCAAATCAAATTCCCAGATTTTATACCTTCGGTAGCCACCACGAATCGTGTTGCAGCAGTTTTGTTTGATTAGTCCGAGGGAGAATTGCTGCTGCGGTTTGATTAGCACTCCTCTAACTAACTAGCTAGCTAGCTTTGCAACCGACCGATTCCAACTGGGAGAATTCTAGCAGCAATCAAACAAAACTTGGCCAACCGCTCCCTCTGTTCTTGTCTGTTTTATGTTATTGCAAGTCTTCCAAGAACATGCAGCTAGCGCTGATGATCTGATGATTTTTATTTGATTTCCATCCATCCATCCAACAATCCATCCGTCCGATTCAAACGAGAGATTCATCCATCCATCCATCCATTCGTTCATCCGGGGGAGCAGCAGCACCCAGGCATTCGCAGATCAAACTGTGCCGATTTGGAAACTGAGAACGTGTACCTATTCTGTGTACTTGAGCAAGGGAACATTGGAATGGGGGAAAAAAAGCTGCGAATGTGACCTTTGTTGAGGTACCCATGGCACAGGGACCCCTTCGAGTGTGGCGCAGAAAAATTAAAAAAAAAACGCAAACTACTTACCAGATGCTCCAAGACTACCGACAGTAGGGTGGCGCTTAGCTGTAAGGCTTGTATGTACTACTGAGCATCAAGTCGTATACATTTTCTGATTTTTTATGATGAAATAACGTCCAAAATTGGTAAAAATAAGTTTTTGTAACTGATAGGAATTTTTTTGCTGTTTTGATGAACTTTCGAATGTTTCGTGGAATACCTACCAATTTCTGCATAGTGGCAACATCAGCAGCATCATCCACATTTTCCAGCACTATTATATAGATGATGCTTTGATTGATTTGGCAAAGAAATCAAGCTTCAGAATAGGCAAAACCCATTATAAAAGACAAATTTTATTTTAAGCTCATTTGAATTTTCTGGATGATCTTATATGTAAAAATATCTTCTTCCATACAAATTTCCCTACAAAATTGATACACTGCTAATTCTGAAATCAACCAAATCATCTCCAATTTTACACTGATGCTTGGTGACCAAAAAGCAAGGCCGTGCGAACGGGAGGGAGGTGGTAGGGGTTTAACCATGAAATTTTTTTCCAAATATAATTTTCTACGTAGTGAAAAGAAAAGACTTGATCTTAAAAAGTGTTAAATAACTGTTAACAAACATGTCAGAAATTTTGCTGATTTTGCCGAAATTGAGCTTAAATCACACTAGGCTTGAGACTTTTCATTTGACGACGCTACAGTGGTTCACGAATTGAAACTTACTTTTAATTGTAAATATCGATTTGATTGCCTTTTGTATTGAAACTCTCAACTTGACATACAAAATCCCTAACTTGTCTATACAATGGATTCTTATCAAGAAGTAAAACTAAACAAGTTCTGAGTTCGAAACCAACCATTTTAACTTCAAAATTAATTGATCGAATATAACTTTATACACCAACAAGTTTGGAAGCCATGTATCAGGTGTTTACCTCTCACAATGCATGGTCATCAAAATTTAAAAAAAAAATCTTAAACCTAGAATCCTCTACTTTATTACTTAAAACTTTGATAAACAAAAAAATCGTACTGATATGAAATATTCTTTAAAATACCAATTTATTAAGTGTTTCTTGTTCTTCTAAGCCAGTGGTTTTCAATCTTTTTTCACACACCGCCCCCTTGTTCCGATATTTTCGAGCTAAACGCCACCCTAAGAGCATTTTCGAAAAAAAATTGTATAGAAATACAACAAATTTTTCCATCAGCTTTGAAAATAAGTTAAAATCATTTAAGAAATTTCTGAATTTTTTTCGACAAAACTTTAACAAAAAAAACATAACATTTTGAAGTAATTTTGAGTTCTGCAAAAAAAATTATAGAAGTTTTCTATTTGTTTACTTCTCCCAATTTTTAAAAAAGTTCTGAACCAAATTGAATTTTAAATATTTTTAAAGCAAATATCGTTCCGCAGGTTTAGGCAAATTCTGTTCAAAGAATTCCATTTATTTTTAAACTTTATTCAGTAACGTCACAGTTACCTGTAATGATATTTTTCCAAATTAGGAATAACTGCAGAATTAAACTTTTTAGATCATTCATCATCATCTTTCAAAAAGATTGATTTTAAAACTGATACATTTGAAAGCTTGTAAATTCCATTTCACCAAAAATAAATGTGATAGACAAAATTTGACAAATGATTCCAGTTCAGGACAATTAAATCTATGAAATATCATCAAATATTTATCCAATGAAATGAATCCAATGAAATGAAATATCATCAAATATTTATCCAATATATCATTGCATCATAGACACCAAAGTGCTTCCTTTGAGTTATCAATTAAATAATATTATTTAATTTTTGAAAAAAATCTTTCTTAAATTTTAAACACATATCTTTTTTCATCTTATTATTTTGTTTTATTTTTCAAATAAATTTACCGAACTTTAAAAGTCGAACTATTTAAATTTTTTGAAATATTTTTTATAAGTTTATCTTTTTCTTTCTGAACTTTTGTGTTCGGAAAACATAATCTTTTTGGAAGCCTTGGAAACTAAATTTTAATTAAAAAACACAGTTTCCACCTTTCCAGGACCCAATATTTTAATTGAATGCGAAAAAATATTCAGAGCATGAAATTTTAAACTTTGAAACCTTAGATTGAAAATTATTAAACGTTCCTTTAATTTTCATTTTATTTAATCATGTTTTTAAATTAATCTTCAGAAAGTTCAAAAAATGATTCGAAGTAGCAACTTGAAAGTTTAATTTATTTTTATTTTACCAGTTTCTTATTGATCATTTTCCAATCTGTACTTGGTCAGAAAAATTAAACATCTTGTATTATAAATATATAAAGTTATTATTTTAAACTTAAAACATGAACTTTTTTAGCCTTTTATTTTGATAACTGGAAAAAAATTTAATATAGAAGAGGTTTTAATTTGGCTTTGATCACTGGCGTTTTTCCTAATCAAGAATTCACATTTTAAATCGTGATTAAATTTTTAAAGCGGAATTTTTCAACCAATCCATCAATTGAAAATGAAGAAAAGTGATGCTGTTTTTAAATAAATTGAACACTGAATATTTTTTTTGACGTGACTTAACTTACTTTCAGCTATTTTCAATTGAGCTTGCGGTACCTTTATCAAAATTCAAAAATAATCATAACCAAACTTCAAGTTTTCATTTGGTTGATAAAATTTTTAATTAAAAATCTAATTTCTTTGTTTGTGTTATATGTACTAACACCCTCAAAATTGTCAAAAACTATCAAAACGTAAGTTCAAATATCAAACATCAAATTTCTGACAAACGACATAACCTCGAAGTAATTATCTTATTTGATTTCGAAAACATTTTCTTCTTATTTAATTTTCAATTTCAACTTATGAGAACCGAGAAATTCCGGAAAAAGACTATATAATAAGATGCCACCATTTTATTTGGTTAATTAATAAACGCACAGGAGGCAGAAGGTGTAACAAACAACCAAATTTATGTGTGATTCCTGTATATATTTTTCAACTAAACCAGTAGCTATTAAATTTAAAAATCGAATAAAAAAAAATGCATTTTTAGGATAGGACTGAAAATTCATACTAAGAACTTAGATGAATTTATCAGAATTTAGGAAAATAGATTCAGGCATCTAGAACTCAGCGCATTCTAAAATAAAATTTAAAGGTATACAATTAAAAAAAAATGATTCAAGATGAGAATCGTAAAAAAAATCAGACTGCTTAGCATTAATAAGCTAATCGGAATATGTTTTAAGAACTTTAAAAGAAAAATATTAGAATATCAATCAGTAGTCATTCTATAAAATAAATTTTGATTTCTTATTCGAAAATAAAATAAGCGTCAGAAATTGAAATTGAAATTTTACTAATGAATCCAAACTTGAAATTAAGAGATTCAATACGAAATTTATCGCGCATGATTATGTTTCAAATTTAAGAACTCAGAAGCAAGATTTCTACAGTTAAATTCAGTATTTCAACCTGAAATTTTAATAGTATTATACATAAACATGGCATCGTATCAACACTATATTTATCTCATCTAAATAATAAGAATAAAGCATTTTAATAGGCGAAGATAGTTTGAAAAACTGAAAAGAAGGTAACAATTTTTAGTCAAGGTTAGGATAACTAAAATTATTTTCTTACCGTATTACCATTACCATATTCTGAATAACCTTTGAGTTTCAAGATCAAACTAAAAAAATTAAGTCTTCTCATACTTTTACGTCCAACTTGCATAAAAATATCTTCATTTTTGGTCAAAAATTCTTATGAACATATTTATTGGCGCATTTTGAACCCATAAAATCTCAATCGGGAAAACAGGGAATTTGAAAATGGAAACTCGCTGGCTACCCTGGCAATTCTTTTGACGTTTCGGCTAACTATTTCCAGTCATCCTCAGAAAACTATATTAGAATACAAAACCTCAATGATTAAAAAAACACGCCAAAAGAATTGCTTTTATATGATTTCAAATGCACCAGAAATTCACCAGAAAAGCCAATATGAATCAGCGGGGATCAAAGCTCGTTAACAAAACTAGACTGCATAGAATGTATTTTTAAGCCAATTTATAATTCAGAATATGGAACATGTTGAAATGGGTAATCAACACAGGTTTCAGTGGTGGAATAGAGTTATCTTTATTCATGTTTCGTCAGTCTAGCCATTACACAACTACACAATTCATTAGCGATTGCTCCACTTGTCAGTCCATCTTCCCTAACCGGGAAAGTACTCATTACTGAATTAGTACTGAGAATATTTGGCAACACTATTGTGTTTCTACGAACCCAATTTGAGTAATCTCGCTTGACCGTGATGATGTATACATTTGTACCGCGTTTATCATCATCATCTGTCATCAGCAATCATTAATCTATTGTTCTCGATTGCGAATTGAACATTGCAAGAGGAACCAAAACAAACAATGTTTTGGTTCTGCTTCAATCGGTAGCAATGTGGAAGCGGCTAAGGATCTGCCGAAACCATAAGTATCAACAGAACATAATATTTTATAATTTATTAATGACTTATCGGAACTATCATTTATTTGAAACAGTCATTCTGATTTATTTTGAAAATTTTGATTCTTTTTTCAGTAAAATTATATTATTTTTTGAGTCGAGTCAATTGCCTTTTTAATTGTGTATTTTTAGTATTGCATTGTAATTATTTTTAGCTGAATTTGAATTCCGAAACCCCACCCCCGCTGAAAATTTTACCTACATATTTCCATCCACACATTCAAAAGTTATTCACAAAACAAAGTGTTGCATTTTTTCTCGAGTACACTCCTTAGAGCACCTGTATCCGTGGTCCAAACAGCCGGTTTAGACCCAAATTCCGACCCGAGCAACCGCACTGGTGATCCATTATACCAGTTTCAACTCAACTTTTTTTAGAGCTGGTATAAGGATTGATCCAAAACTGATGAGATTTGGATGCAATTTGACGCAGTTCTAAACCGTTTGACAGTTAATGAAACACGAGTGCAGTTGCCAGTTTTTCATGGGATCGGATCTAATTTATTTGGTTCAATTCTTGTATAAATAAGACCCAAGAATAGACCACGAATACAGATGCCCTTAAATAGTAGATAGCCTGTAACATTTTTCTACTTTTGGAATTCCTCTGATACAATATTTTGAATCTCGAGGCTTAAAGAGACAACATTTTAAAATGTTGTCAAGCGTGTCGGCAATAGTTATGATTTGTTTCGACTATTTCCCTAAAAGTCTAATAGAAATTTATTCGGTCTTTTAGGCTCTTTTGTTCCATTTTTTTTACCGATCAGGTCGATTTAATGGGAGGTTGGATGCAGATGTTTTGAAAATTTGGGACATAAGAAACACCCTAATCACCCGGCTGAAACCGGCAGGAGCGGACGGATTCCCTGGAATATGCACACGCCGACACGGTGCGACGACAGGGAAAATCGGAAGGAACGCTTAACCACCGCAACATCCAAACGGTTGTGCAATCAACGAGCGAAAACCGTAATCCAATGAAATGTGATGAAATCTTAATGACTTGCAGTTGCATTGCAACATTTGTGTCGCTGTGCATACAAAGTCCGTCCTGCTGCTGCCTGATGCCTGGCTTGGCCGTTTGTAGGAGAAACCGACAGAGGAATTTCACGTTCACAATCGGATATATCCGTTTAATACCCCCACACGATCCGCCGGGATGTTTTGGACCTATCTCGCTCTCGTGTTGTTAGTTTGTTGTGCCGGATTTTGTATCTCTTTTTTCCCGTCTATCTGCTGCTGTTATTTCTCACCGAAAGACCGACCGATTCGACTCAAACCGAACATCTCCAGGGCAGATGTCGAAGCGAAATATTAGCGGAAACGGTTTTATGTGGGGTTCGAAATAAAATAATTTTCTGTTATAAATAGGAGCAACGATGTTTGGGTTTAGTTTTTTTTTTAATAGGTTTCGCTCTACAAGCCCCGGGTTTTGGCAGCTCGCTAGACACCACACATCTTTCTCAAGATCTCGATGTTGTTCGACTGTTTTTTTTATTGCTGCGTTGGAGTATGCAGGAGGAAGACCTATTTTCGATTGGTTTTTTTTTTTCATTTTATTTGTTTATTTTCCCCCGAACCAAAACCAACAAGATCGGTGTAATGTAATCAACTTAGTGCAATTGATTCACTCCGACTGTCCCGGGGGCTATTTGAATCGTCATTACTTTATGGCTTGCAATTCGGAGGTTTAACGAGGGTGGAAGGCTTCTTTGGAAGCTGTGCAAGCGTTTTTGTATATGATTATGGGAAAACTTGGAATCGATTTGAATGATTTACAAATTTCAATTAACATCCGGTATAGTTATATCCTCTATAAACGTTTGAAAATTGCCTGATGGGAGAAAAAAGTTTAAGACAATGAGGCTAACGGATTGAACTCCTTTTGATATTTGAGACATATAAGTAAGATACATATTTCAAGGCACGGATGAAAAAAGTTCTAACTGCCGAAATAAAGTCATTTTGAAAAAAGGGGTTTTGAAATTTTCATTTAAAACTGGATAAACTTTTCTCAACCTTAAACTAGATATTTAAAAATATCGCTAACCAACTAAGATAGAGACTTTGATAGGAACAAATAAGATTCCAATGTGGAGAATGACTGATACATGTCTGATTATACCTTAAAGAGATTTGCCAGGCGGCTGCCTAGAAGAAGAGAGTACCAATTGTTTTTTGTTAATTTTAAATGATGAGCACCATTTTGCAAAAAAATATTTTTCCTATCCATTCCATCCTATCACGGTATAGGGAATCAAAACTGAAATTTTAGATCTGAGATTCAGACTTGAGATTGGAGAAATGAAAACTGAGAAAAAAGAAATAAGAAAAAAAAATGGGAGTTGAAAGTAAAACATTGAGATTTCAGAGTTGAATGTTGAGAATTAAAAGTTGAGAGTTAAGATTTGAAAGTAGATAGTAGAGAAAAGAGAGTAGAGAGTTAAGATTTGAAAGTAGATAGTAGAGAAAAGAGAGTAGAGAGTAGAGAATAGAGTGCAGAGAATAGAGTGTAGAGAGTTGAGAGTAGAGAGTAGAGAGTATTTAGAGAGTAGAGAGTAAAGAAACAAGAATTGAAAATAGAATAGAGAATTGAGAGTAAAGAGTTGAGAGTAAAGAGTTAAGAGGAAAGAGTTAAGAGGAAAGAGTTGAGAGTAAAGAGTTGAGAGTAAAGAGTTGAGAGTAAAGAGTTGATTGGAAAGAGTTGAGAGGAAAGAGTAAAGAGTAAAGAGTAAAGAGTAAAGAGTAAAGAGTAAAGAGTAAAGAGTAAAGAGTAAAGAGTAAAGAGTAAAGAGTAAAGAGTAAAGAGTAAAGAGTAAAGAGTAAAGAGTAAAGAGTAAAGAGTAAAGAGTAAAGAGTAAAGAGTAAAGAGTAAAGAGTAAAGAGTAAAGAGTAAAGAGTAAAGAGTAAAGAGTAAAGAGTAAAGAGTAAAGAGTAAAGAGTAAAGAGTAAAGAGTAAAGAGTAAAGAGTAAAGAGTAAAGAGTAAAGAGTAAAGAGTAAAGAGTAAAGAGTAAAGAGTAAAGAGTAAAGAGTAAAGAGTAAAGAGTAAAGAGTAAAGAGTAAAGAGTAAAGAGTAAAGAGTAAAGAGTAAAGAGTAAAGAGTAAAGAGTAAAGAGTAAAGAGTAAAGAGTAAAGAGTAAAGAGTAAAGAGTAAAGAGTAAAGAGTAAAGAGTAAAGAGTAAAGAGTAAAGAGTAAAGAGTAAAGAGTAAAGAGTAAAGAGTAAAGAGTAAAGAGTAAAGAGTAAAGAGTAAAGAGTAAAGAGTAAAGAGTAAAGAGTAAAGAGTAAAGAGTAAAGAGTAAAGAGTAAAGAGTAAAGAGTAAAGAGTAAAGAGTAAAGAGTAAAGAGTAAAAAGTAAAGAGTAAAGAGTAAAGAGTAAAGAGTAAAAAGTAAAGAGTAAAGAGTAAAGAGTAAAGAGTAAAGAGTAAAGAGTAAAGAGTAAAGAGTAAAGAGTAAAGAGTAAAGAGTAAAGAGTAAAGAGTAAAGAGTACAGAGTACAGAGTAGAGAGTAGAGAGTAGAGAGTAGAGAGTAGAGAGTAGAGAGTAGAGAGTAGAGAGTAGAGAGTAGAGAGTAGAGAGTAGAGAGTAGAGAGTTGAGAGTAGAGAGTAGAGAGTAGAGAGTAGAGAGTAGAGAGTAGAGAGTAGAGAGTAGAGAGTAGAGAGTAGAGAGTAGAGAGTAGAGAGTAGAGAGTAGAGAGTAGAGAGTAGAGAGTAGAGAGTAGAGAGTAGAGAGTAGAGAGTAGAGAGTAGAGAGTAGAGAGTAGAGAGTAGAGAGTAGAGAGTAGAGAGTAGAGAGTAGAGAGTAGAGAGTAGAGAGTAGAGAGTAGAGAGTATAGAGTAGAGAGTAGAGAGTAGAGAGTAGAGAGTAGAGAGCAGAGAGTACAGAGTACAGAGTACAGAGTACAGAGTACAGAGTAGAGAGTAGAGAGTAAGAAGTAGAGAGCAGAGAGTAGAGAGTAGAGAGTAAAGAGTACAGAGTAGAGAGTGGAGAGTAGAGTGTAGAGTGTAGGTTGTAGAGAGTAGAGAGTAAAGAGTAGAGATTAAAGAGCAAAGAGTAAAGAGTAAAGAGTAAAAAATAAAGAGTAAAGAGTAAAGAGTATAGAGTAGCGAAGTAATGAGTTGAGAGTAGCGAAGTAACGAGTTGAGAGAGCAGAGCGTAGAGATGAAAGAGTAGAGAGCAGAGAGTGGAAAGCAGAGGGTAGAGAGCAGAGAGTAGGGAGCAGAAATTAGAAAGCAGAGAGTAGAGAGCAGAGAGTGGGAAGAAGAGAGTAGAGAGCAGAGAGTAGAGGACAGAGAGTAGAGTGCAGAGAGTAGAGAGCAGAGAGTAGAGAGCAGAGAGTGGAGAGTAGAGAAGAGAGATCAGAGAGTAAAGAGTAGAGAGCAGAGAAGAGAAAGTAGAAAAGATAGAAGAAAAGTGAATAGAGAAGAGAATAGAGTAAAGAGAATTGATAGTTTAGAATCATGAATTTATAGGTTAGAACCGGGAATTCGGAATTAATGTGTGTCTATGGGGAATTACAAAAACTGAGAATTCTGGACTTGAAAATTAAGATAATTTAGGATTCGGAATTTAAAATTTAAAATTTTAATTGAGAATTGCGAATATAGAAACCAGTATTGTGTGTAGAAATAAGGGATAAGGAATTTTAATTGAGAGTTGATTCAGAAATTCTCCTTACTGGTGTCGATAACTTCATAGCTTTTCTCATTGCTGTTGTAAAAGTTGTTCTATTTTCAGCTCTTCGTGACGAATTGCACAAATCTGTAATAGCGCTGCTCAAAGTTCTCCTCCCAACACCCTCTCAACTACTGTTTCGATCTCCGATCATTAGAAGAATTAATATTTATGGCTTAATGTTGATTGCTACCTATGATGGGGCCCCGCTTCAATATGTACATATTATCGAAATGGAAATTTGCTCCAAACAACACGAGTTTCTGTTTCCTCGATTTTCCTTCCCCTACCGCGCCGGCTTCAGCAAAGTTTCTCCCTTTTTCAACCTGTTTTATCGGAACAAGTTCACTGATCGTATCATGTTGCTCCAGTCACAATTTCAGTGTTTACGAATTCGTTTACTTCCAGCCACGGTAAAAAAGGCAGTCAGCCCAGTAGCTTTAACAGAAACACACAACAGAACCCATCAACGGTATTATTAGTGGAAGAAATGGTACCCTTGAAGAGAGAGGAGAAGAGGAGGGGTAGTCCGGCTTGGCTGCCTGCCTGGCTTAGTCCCTCCCTGAGTTAGTGACCAAGTTTTTGGTGGAATGGGGCCGGGAAAAATTTGCCACCCGTCCTTTCCGGACCGTCCAACTCTTGGGAACGAACACAGTGTTGTTGTTGAGTTCAAGTGGCAGTTTTTAAATCGTTGATTTCTTTTTTTTGTTAGGTTTTGCTGTTTCTTAGCCGATTGGTCGATCTGGCTGAAAGTGTCATAGAATAGGGTGGTTTAGTGTTTTAATTTCCGATTTTTTAAATTAGATGTGCAAGCTCAAGCAGTAGTTTTATCTTATAGGTTTTAGGCTAATGATGATGTTTTATGAAACCTTAAACTATTTACGAAACTTTGATAAAACTTCAATGAATTCATCTTTCGATGCTGTATAAGAATTTTCTAGAGTTTTGAGAAGCTATTTCAACTCTTAAAAAAAAACTTTAGCTATCTATTATAATGTATCTAATTGCTTCAATAAACTATATGTAAATCGGTTGTCAACGAACCTTTGAATAACTTTTTATAAATTCAAGATACTTGTTAGTTTTGATAAAATACAAATTGGTTACCAAAAAATCCTTCAAAAGTAGGATTTAAATAGATTTATTTGATAAATATGTATTGTATATGTAAATGTCAGTCCGAAAAACCCTTGAAAAGAAAGAAGGCATGAAGGACTCTCGTTAGCTACAAAAGAATATCGATTGGCTGTTAAAAAAATCTTTATTCAACCCTTACAAAGAAAACAGGGTTTAAAGCCTCTCGTTAGATTTTAAGGAATATAAATTGGCTGTCATAAAACCTGTATATAATTCTTCCTTATGATCAATAGCGTACAATGACGGACATAAGTATTCAGTACTTTTAGTATATTGATCAAGTTTCCGTTTTTAAATTATATATTTTATTTGTTCCTGACCCAGTTAAACTCTTGAAAATTTTTAAAATTGGTTCTTTCATTTTGAACATATTTTGAAACTTGATTTATTTGATAAATTTAAATAACAAAATATTTCTGTATACTCAATTTTTCACTTGAAAATAAAAAAAATACGAAAACAACTATTGTTTTTTAAAAAGTAAACGAAATTTAATTATCGGTCTCAATTTAATCCATTTATCTACAGAGGTTTGGGATCTAGAGATTGAGAGAAGTTTTTTTTTTTAAATTTTTTTGTCTAACAAAAAATGTAAAATAAATCCTTTTTATTAAGGACAAAAATTAGAGCAGAAGGAATTTAAAGCCCATAGATAGAGAAGATTACATAGAATCTAATGCAATACTAAAGCTGATAAAATTGAAATTGTTTTCTTAGGGTCGGAAATTCAGTATCAGAATTCGGTGTGAAGAACATCTCTCAGATTTAGGCCTTTCTGGTCAGATTTAAACTAGTTAATCTCGTTTTTAAGCTTCTTTTTTATTGGAGATGAACTCTAATGCTACCACGGCAAAAAAGCTTGAATTGGATAAAAAAAGCTTAAAAACGAGATTAACTAACACTTAGCAAATAGATGTTGGTCAAACATTTTATAGAAAAATGCCTTTTTTCATCTGAGATAGATTGATTTTGATTTGAGCTGTGAAATATTATCTTATCGATGTTTATGACTCAAAAAAGTAGGTTTGAGGAAGGAGAAACCTTTAATGCGTTTTTTTATTGGTATTTTATGTCTTTTTGATGATACTTTATATAACTTCTTATACTTGAGTGACAATTGACAATGGAGGTATAGGAAAAATTTTATGATCGAATTTTGAAAATCAAGATTTTGTAGATTGTCCCAAAAACTGGCTGAATTTCAGCTCAATCGAACATGATTTAGAGGTGCCTCAACGCGCTTAAAGTTTCGGTTTTTCTACTCTCAAAAATTACCAAAAACGGGGGGATCCAAAGGAAATGGGAAAAATCGAAATTTTAATTTTTATGCCAAATGACTTGAAAATGCATTAAACGTCAATTTTTTTTTCAAAAATCGACTTCAAAATTTAAATAATTCGGCAATTTGGAAAATCGATGCATGAAACGTTGAGTGAGATCTGATGTTAGCTCGATTTTTTTTTCTTTCGAAAAATCGACACTGGGACCGTTTTTTGGAAACCCAGGAAGTAACAGAAAGACGATTTTTGGCTATTTTTTCCGAGATATCACCAAATCTCCTTCGTTTCATACATTTTTAAATCGTTTGGCATCCAAATTAAACTTTCGATTTTTCGATTTGCCTTTGGTTCCCCATTACGTGATTTTTTAAACGTAGAAGTCGCTTGTTGACAAACAATTTTTTTTCGAGATTACACCAAATTTCGACGTTTTATGCATTTTTAAGTCATTTGGCATCAAAATAAAAATTTAGATTTTTCCGATTTCCCTTGGACTCCTTTTGGTGGCCAAAAAACTGAAACTTTGAGCGCTTTGAGGCACCCCTTAATCAGGTCCGATTGAGCTGAAATTTTGCACAGGTAAGTTTTTAGGGTCAATCCACAAAATGTATATGGTCGGTTTGCGAAATTCGAACATGACCCCATTTGGCTGCCACCCTAACTAAAATACTTTGAAAGAAATGAATAAGATCTGATTTGATCGTATAACTTGAAGGAGAGGTTAAATACTTCACTGAAATATTTAAAAAAGACATTTCAAAGGAAGAAAAAGCATAGTTATGCGAAAGTTTTGCGTAGAAACTCTTATCCGTATGCGTTCATATTCTACGCAAAAATGTCAAACTTAGCATTTTTGACTCTAACTTCCAGGTTGTTGTAAAAAATGTATCTTTTTGGGAGATAACGTTGAGAATTTCTTAATTTGAATTACAGACCCCGTTCGGTTTTGGCAACATGCCCGAACATTTTGTGTTGCCAAAATCGAACGGTTTTTTTTACAAATTTTCTTTTCTTTCTTTTCTTCATTTTTACAAAAAAAAAAAAATATTCTTATTTAGTCAATTTCCGACCATTTTTTTTAGTCATCCTATTATTATTTTTCCTCATGTTTTTGATGTACTTTGCACTATTCTTGTTTTGGTTATAATCTTTGTTGTTTTTTGCGATATTTCCTTTTTTTCATTCTTCATAGTTTTTTAGTTTTTTTTTTTGTCATTACTTAATTTTTGTTTGTATTTGTTGTTTTTTAATTTTTCATCTTTTTTTCATTTTTGAGTATTTTGTATAGAATCTGTATTCATGCGAAAAACTGAAGTTGTTGTATTGGCAAACTTCCTTAGAACGGCAATATACTATTGAAAGTTGTGCTAAAGATTCAAAGGTATTTTTGTTAAATTTTTTTTTAGATAGAAAAAAAGTAAAAACTAAAAGTTATTGTTATTGAAAAATCGTTGTATTTGGTTTAGAAAATAATTATTTATTTTGATGAGTGTTAATTTAATTCGAACTAAATAATGCGTCTCAAAATCAATTCAGTGGTCTTGCTGAAATTAAAATCTGATTTTATTTGATTAATATTTTCCGGGGATTTATGTAGGACGAAATGAAAATTGCCTTTTTAACGTTTCGGCCTACTGAATTTCAGCCATCTTCAGAAAAAAAAACAAGCTTTACCTTTACGAATAAAAGTGGTGGATAGAATGATGAATAACAGCAAGAATAGGCTCTACTTTTAATTTATTTCTGACCATTTTTTTTTGAAGGATACGCTGAAATTTAAAAAAAAAGGTGCATTTTATTCTTAATTTTATATATTTTTTAAAAGAAAATACCACTCAGAAATTTATAAGGAATCTTTTAGTTCAATTAATCATTTCATAAGGTTAAAAATCGCTTTCATACCGATTAGGATGGAAATAACTAAAAAAAAATATTTTTTTTATTCAATCCTTTTTAGAGGATGGTTTCTTTTTATACATTGTTTTATCTCTTGACAGGGCCGTAGGAAAAATCGGCTCATGGGGGAGAAGTTTGGTGACAAATATTTTCCTATGATATTTTTGCTTGAACTATGCATGCATAAAGTAATAGTAGTAAATTGTAAAAAAATTATACCTATTCTGGTTTGATCTATTCTTTAAAATTAGTTATTTTTTGAAATTCTAACTTTTGAGATCAAGTTTTACCAAGGCCAATTTTTAAATGAAATTTGAAAAAATAAATAAGGGATCTTGAAGGTTTCATTTTAAAGAAAACTTTTTGTATTCACTCAAAATAGCAAGTAATGAAATAATAAATAATAAATCCGTTTATTTTTCATCTAAATTTGTTCTAATATTACATATAATGAGTTAAGTTTACACCTTTCTTCATTAAATTATTCTTGAACAGTCTTAGCAAATATAGAGTATTTTTAAAACTATTGATTTTAATTCAAGGAAAAATGGAATTAAAATCAACACTTTTAAAAATACTCAATATTTGCTAAGACTGTTCAAGAATACCACAAGAGACTGAGAAGAGACTGTTCTTTATAATCACAAAGATAATCATTATAGGCATTGGTGAAAATTTATCAAATATTAATAAAAGTGAGAGATTAAGTTCGCGGTTCAAACCAGGTTTATTTTCTACTCTTGTAAACTCGATTAAAATTGAATTTTTATTTGAAGAGCTTGAAGTATAGATAACGCTAAACAACAAACAAATAAAATATATTTCCAGTTTAATTTCTACTTGAAATTAAAGTACAAGTTCTTTGACCAACATAAATTTAACACTTATGATTGAATTTATCCTGTGAATATTTTTATTAAATTAAAATCTATATTTTTCTAAAAACGAAATATTTAAAATGAATTCAATTTTTTTTTCAAACACATTTGTGATTTCTTCTGGTTTGTGTTTCCAAATTGATTCCTAATCTGAATCCTGTCTTTGAACCTGAGTTTAAAATTTGAACTCCGAATTTAAAAAACGAATTTTGAATCTATGTTCCAGATAAGAATTCCTATTGATATAAACCGAAAAGTGAAATTTGTATCAGAACTCTTACCTAAAATATCTTATTTGAATTCTGTATTTTTGGCATTCTGTATGAATTCGTTATTCAGCTATTAAATTAAAATTCGACTCGTGAATCTAAAGGAAAATTGCGAGCTGTTAAATTTTTTTAAGTTACGTTTCTACATAAGAATCAAAATTAAAAATTTCAAATCAAAATCTTAGAAATGGTTTACAATTTGAAATATTCACTATTCATTTTCCGGAATTATGAGTTTCGAATGTGAAATATGCAATATTTAAGTTAAATTTAGAAAAGCAAAACCAAAATTAGAATCAGGATTTTGTGCGAATCATGATCCAAGCTGAAATTCAAGAACAATAAATTGGATACAGAATCCGAAATCTGATCACAGACATTGAATTTTAGTGTTTGAATAAAATTTGGAACCACAAAACCCGAAATGATTCTTACTTAAACTTTATAGATTTTTCCCGCAAGTATCTGAGCCATGCGAATCCGAGCTATTTTCATCAAAATCCGTCTATTTCAAAATGATTCGATCAAAATTTTCAGAAAAAAAAACAATTGAAATATTCTTTTTATCGAAACAAATCAGTCAATCATATTTCAAACTCCCAAAAACAATACATTCATTTTAATTTAGATCTAATTCTCAACACAAATTTGGGCGCAAAATACATGATTCTAAAAACTCAATTTTTTTTTAATTGGCAATTCAGTCTGGATCGTGCTAATCCGGACAATTTTCCTACAAACTTGTTTGTCATTGTTTGAACTACAATTCCTGAAATTTTGGAAACATACTGGAAACATATTTTAGAAAACAAAGAGTGAAAGTATATCGAATTTTCATACATTTAGCCGAAAATCTCCATACAAATTTCAAGTCCTTTGCGCCAGCTCCTGCTTCTGTCTAATGACCTGAAACTTTCTGAAAGTCGTTTTTTCACTTAAAAGCACCAACCTGGAGAAATAAGATTTTTTATTTTTTTTGGGCCAGTCTAATAATTCTCAACACAAGTTTTCTGTGCAAAATACATGATTCAAAAACCTCTGTTTTTTATTTTCGTTGGCATTTCAGTCAAAAGAAAGCAAATACAAAATTTACAATTTTCCCAACGTTTCGGTCATTGGTCTAGGCCTTCTTCAAGGCGTATCTGAAATATCAGAAAATTTTAAAAATAAGATTGCATGTTTTGCAAATTTTTGTTTGATTTTGCCAAAAAAGTGGAAATAATAGGGCAAAATCAGGGCAAACTGACAAGCTAATTGTAATATTATTGAAATTAAATATTCGGGACTAAATTTAAACAAGAGAGAAAATAAAAAAAAACTGCAGTAAAATTATGGACCTGGGATAAGATTTAGAGGTTTTGGCCTTAGTTCTGATTCGAGATTGTTACTCTAGAATAATTTTGGCCGTTCATCAAAATTTGATAAGGAATTTGTAGTTTTGAGTTGAGAGGTGGGCGGTTTTGTAGTTATAATAGAAACTGAATGGCCCTGAAACCCCTTTTTTTCGAATTTCAAGTTGTTCAAGCAAATTAGTACAACACTCTTTGGAAACTCTTATTCAGCCAGTATGGAACTTTGAAAGATAATTTTTCAGCGAAACGGAATTTTGTTCGTTTAAAACTGTCGGATGTGAGTTCAAAAATTTGATAAATTATGGCTGTTCAGTTTTTTTACACAGGAAAATTCCTGAGACATTAATCAATAATTTTTGCTTCCACCTTTCGCATAAACTGCAATAACCGAGAATATTAGTTCGCTGAAAGGTCCTATTATTGCGATCCTCTCTTCTCCGCCCCTCCCATCGACAATTCGCCAAACCTTCCTGTGAGTGAGTTCTCTCGGAGGTCCGTTCGTTCGTTCGTTCGTCTAATTGCAGTGAATATTAATTTTATAGAATTAATCCGGTCTATGTTCCATGGCACTCGACCGAGATGGGGGCTTAGGCTTTCCTCTCTTCGTCTTGACCACCCTTCGGGGGGTTGGCCCGCAGTTGTCTTTTGCCTTGTTGTTGTTGCTGCTGCTGTTGCTATTGCTCTCCGAATCGTATTCGGTTCGGACTATAAAGGTTTAGTGGTCTTGTTGCTGCTGTTGCTTTTGCTAGCTGTTGTTGGAGGTGGGTTTGGGGTTTGGTAAATCGACATCCGTTTCTTTTCGTGTTTCGGTGTGCTCTGCGCCATCCATCCATCCATATTCCAGGCGTCTTGTCGTCAATCGTCGCACTCGCAAGTGTTGCTGCTGCTGCTGCTGTGTAGCCTTTCATGTAAACTAAGCCGTGCTTCTCGTGTTTGCTGCGGAATAATTGGCAGGCAACAGCCAGTGCACGGTGGGAATTAATGAGGAAACTGTTGGTGTTGGTTGGCGCGCGATTATGGATGCGAAATTGGTGTTTCAATGGTGTCATGTTGATGAGCTGGGTTGCTTCTCTATTTTTCGACGATGTTGTTCAGTAGGTTAAATTTAGAAAAAAAAATTAAAATCATCTCCCTACCGCCCGTTTGGAGGTCAGCTGACGGAATGTTTCTATTTCGAGGGTGAGTCAGAGCTTTTGGAGCTTGATCTGTAGTAGAGTGTTTTTTTTTAAATAACTCGCGAGCAATATTTTTGGTGCGTATGCCTTAATAACGGATTTTAGAAGATTTTGTCGATCTAAATCTAAAACATTTGACGAATTTTGTCTACCACATCTAGTTGTGGTGATATGGCGTGTGGAAATTTTACCATTGGTCAGTTATAGGTAGAATCGATATTTCACAACTGATAAACTAATATACATGAAAACTAAATGTGGATCTAAAATCAATTTATTGTCAATCATCTTATTAAGGATTCAGATCCTGTCGAAATATTGTTGGTTCAGAAACACAACTCCTTAAAACAATAAAATTCCCAATTTATAAATAAAAATTGAATTTCAAGGTTACGTTATTAAACACTTTCATCACCTCCAAACTATGGTACGTATCCTCTACAATTATGCCGTACAGCGTACACATAGCCAAAATAACATCAACAATTGGAACATTCTTATGGCGCGGCTACTGCGCCCGAGTTCCAATTCAACAACTTGCCCGCCACGTTGAGCACGGTGGATTAAAATTACAAATCCCTGCAATGAAATGTAAAGCGCTACTTCCAACCGTCATCTGAGTGAAATTGAATCGATGCCGTTTTATAAAGATTTCATCATTCATCGTCAATCAACGAATAGCCCCACAACACTTCCTTGCTTGACACAAATTCTCACCAGTTACCCCAGTCTTCCCGATCAGCTGAGACAATTAATGACTGCCGCAAACGTACAGAGTTTTTTCATTTCGCAAACGGAGCAGCCGAGAGTCGAGCGAGATCACCCAAGTGAAAACTGGAGACGAATTTGGAAGAATATTTTTTATCGTTTGCTGTTGCCCCACCAACGGAGCCTTCTTTACGTGTGGGTAAATGGCAAAATAGCCCATCAGCAATTATTACACACAATGCGACGCGCCGACGACGATCTTTGCCTGCACTGTGGTTCTGTGGAGACGTTGGAACACAAATTTTTTGCCTGCGCACGAGCTCGAGATAGTTTTCGATGCCTACAACAAGTTATCATCTCTGCTGGAGGTCGGCGCTTATCAAGTGATGATTTGTTAAGGCCTTCGCTGGAGGGAACGAATAGGAGTACTCGCACAACCATCCTACGCTTGCTTGCTAGTTACATCAATTACATTGAAAGTTCTTCAAACAGAGTAGTGAATGAATTAGAATTTAACTTAAGAATTGAAATTTGATCTCTTGTACATAATTTTATAAGCACTAATAAACAAATTGACGTAATTGTTAAAAAAAAAAAAAAAAAAGAAAAAAATTTCAATTTTTCAATTTTTTAATTTTGATTTCTAATTATTGAAGCAAGTCTTTGAGTATTTGTTATTGAAAATTCTATCTCATTAAGCTGCGAAACGATTTGACTCATTTTTTTAAATATGAACGATTGAACTAAGTTAGAAACTTCTTAATTTTTTTTTCATAATTTCAGTTTTTTTGCAGATTTGGGAAAAAAATAACAAAAAGAAAACTTCAATTACTTTCTCTCAGATATCAAAATCACTCGCATGTTTCGGAAAAGCTAATAATATTGGCCTTAATCCTTGATTTTCAAAGTATTTATAATTTTTCACATTTTTGCCTAAAAATTGCAGAAAATTATTATTTAAATTTTCACCTATTTTCAAAAGTTAACTCAAAATCAAGAGCCTTCATGAATATATGAAATCAGCGCCCCAAAATTATTTAAAATTAACTTCGTTGCACCTCGGAAAAATGTGAATTATGTTGCCTTGTGTAATTTACATCGAAATAAATTTAACCCTTTGATTACCGAGCCGAATTTGGCTGGATTATTTTTCACAAAATTTAAAAAATGAATTTTACACAGTAATGATTAATATAACTATATTTATATTAGAATCTTATCTTTTTAAACAAATATTGCCGTTCGATTTAGTAGAATTGTGTGGTTCAATTTGAAAAGTTTTAACTATTGTTAAAATTAGGATCTATAATTTAAAATATTTAATTCATTGCTCTAAATTTTAGCTACCATCACTAAAAACTATCCGAATAGTGATTTTTATATGGATTTCTTTAGCTAATTCCTAAGATACACACCTAAATTTTATAGCTGGATTTTTCTATAACATTGATCAGTACAAAATTTTCATCAAAGACGGACTTATATCAATCTTTATTAAATATGATATAAAAAATATCCGACTTTGTTCTCTTATAACTCAGCACAGACACTCACAGATTATCATATATTTGAAGACTGGTTTTATTAGCTGTAAAAATTGGATATTCTGTAAATATTCCTAATTTTGTATACCTCTAATTCGGATCTAAACACTGACAATATTTTCCTTATTTGGATTTTCAAAATTGCTTGAATTATTGATCTTTGATTCGAAATTTAAATTGAAATCTTCCTGAAAAGGTTTAAAACTTATCGGTTTGACAATGAATTTCAACATTTATTAAATAATTCTTTATTCCTTCCTATCTCTTTTAACTTTTAATGGATGAGCTAATAACTTATTGAATTCTATAAAAAAAAAAAATTTAAAATTTACAACCTAAGCCACAAATGTAAACTGGTTCATGAAAAGTGTTTTTAAACTCAAAATCTCGAATGCTTTTGCCTGTACTCTGTACTATCTTTATTCTGGTATTTGCTGTTTAAATTCGAATTTCTCATTTTAAGTCTATTGACACAGATGTACAAAAAATATTTTTACAAAGTAAACTATACCTAAAAAAATCACATTTCTGAGACTGTGAAACCTGTTAAAAATGTTTTTTTCTTAAATTCATGATAATATAAAGATTTCTTCATTTTGCTCTAGAACCGGAATTTTTTTTGACTTTTGTAAGAAAAGTAGCAGAGCTTATATTTTCCTTTTTTAATCGGTTGAATAGTACCTTTAAATGTTGAAATAATTGTATTCATAAATTTTCTAAAAATTGTCACATTTTATTTGTTCAGAAAGAGACAGTTTTCGTTTTAAGTTACTTTGGAACCTGCTCGGTTCTATTTTTTTTTGAAAATCTGAATTAATAAAATTCATTGGTCTATCGCTTTTGATCTAGATTTGAATGATTTGGTTACATTAACAATCAAGAGTTGCTATTTTTCTGGTTTGTTTTTGTCTCTATGTAACTTTAGTTTTCTCGATTTCCCGGTTTTATTCGGGACTTGCTCGGATTTTCACGACAAAATTTGAGAATAGTACGGTCCGGCCTGGTTGGTCGTATATTGCAGTAATAAAGTGTTTTTTTCTTGATTTTTTTTTTATTAAAACATGAATTTCAACTTGTAAAATTTAATAAAAAATATTCGGTTTTCTACAAAATATTGGCTGGAATGGCCGGCTCTTAGACGTTCTGGAAAAATTCTGAAAAGCTTACTCTAACTTAAGGTTGCCAGAATTTCTTCAGCACGTACCTGGGCCGGACAAATCCAGGCTATTGTATATAAAAACCTGGCTTAATCCGGGCATTTGATTTGAACTCAGAAATTACTGAACAAAATGTCAAACATAAAAAAGAAAAAAAAAAATCATCAAAACGCATCGACAGATTTAAATTGTATTTCAGGCTTTCAATAACCTTTCATCATTATTTTTATAAACCTGCGCAAAAATTTCGTTTTGGAGGCATAAATAAATAAATTTACAGCACATTTGTTTTTGTTTGATTTGCCAAATAAAGTGGATAAATCCGGGCATTTTTTTCAATGAAATCCGGGCTACCGGGTCGAGCCGGTCTGTTCCTAAATTTTGTATTAAATATCCGGGCAAATCCGGATAAGACCGAGCAATTTGGCAACCTTACTCTAACAAATGCTCCTAGCCTTGGATTAGAGCTCTGGATCATAAGTTTTGTTCTTGTGTGATATTAGGCTTGAATTTATTAGGTGAGGCAAATCTGATGAAAACCGTGCTCCGTTTAAATTTTTAAAAATATGAAAATACTTAGATTCGCCCATTGAATGTTATTTATGAAGATTTAATCCCTTTTCCTTCATCATCTTCCAGAAACGGCCTTTTAAAAGACATATTGATAAACGGTTGCTTTCGAAGAACTCAACCCAAAAAACTGACCTGTGCAAAATTTCAGCTCAATCGGACTTGATTTAGGGGTGCCTCAATGCGCTCAAAGTTTCGGTTTTTGAGCCTCAAAAACCCACCAAAGGGGGGAGAATCATAGGAAATCGGAAAAAAAAAATTAATTTGAATTTCTAATTTTAAATTATATCTCGAAAAATAATTTTGTCTTCTTCTGTTCTGACTTCAAAATTTCAAAAATCTCATAGAGGGGAATCAAAGGAAATGACTTATGAATGGTCGAGATCTGGTGTTATCTCTCAAAAAAATTGTTGACCATAATTCGACTTTTTGTGACTTGTGAAAACTAGCCGTTTTTCGGAAAACCGACTAAGCTCCAGAAATTCGATTTAAGGCGATAATTTTTTTTTTTTAAATAACACCAGTCTCGACGTTTCATGTATTTTTAAGTCATTTGGCATAAAAATTAAAACTGGATTTCCCCCTTTGATGATTTTTGAGGGTCAAATACCGAAACTTTGAGCGCTTTGAGGCACCATCAAATCAAGTCCAATTGTGCTGAAATTTTTTACAGGTCCGTTTTTTACCAATCTACAAAATGTATATGATCAGTTTGCGAAATTTGACCATGAATTATTATCTCATATATCCATTGCCACCCAAAGCGACACATTAAAAATCTTCAAAAAATATACCTCATTTGAGAACAAATCGTATTCCTGTGATTCTGAGTTTTCTGCTTTTGGACCAATAAAAATCTTTTTCATTTCTTTCAGGTACCTACCCACATTGATTACCAAATCTTTCGGTTCCAATACTTGATTGGTTCGAGATGAGTTTATGTTCGTTGAAGTTTGGTAAGTCGAGAATTCTTTTAAGAGCCCGCAACGGAAGTGTTTGCAGTTAATTCAAGGGGTCGTTTCAATTTTTAAAGGCATTACCTAGCAGACGTTGATACCAAGGTTGTCGAAAAAAAAATTTCGTATTTTTGCAAAAAAAAAATCTGACTTTCTGTGATTTGATCCAAAAATTTGGCGATGGATTTCTGTGATGAAAATAGCATAAATTTAAGTCAAGAAAAATTGAGTCTTCTTAGCATTTACTTGAGAAAAATCAATAAACATTACCAATCTTATCATGTTTTTCCAAAACATAGTTAAAAATCCAAAATTTATGTTGACAAAAAAATATAATTTTTGAAATACGTACAGATTTAAAAAAAATTTTGTGAGATTTGTGAATATTTCCAAAATTTTGTGTTCTGTGTCACAGAATCTCTGATGAAAATTTACTTAAAATTCTGTG
This sequence comes from Uranotaenia lowii, assembly GCF_029784155.1. Lineage (NCBI taxonomy): Eukaryota > Metazoa > Arthropoda > Insecta > Diptera > Culicidae > Uranotaenia > Uranotaenia lowii. The sequence continues at coordinate 292,192,618 of NC_073693.1, read as the reverse complement.
GAATTATAGATTTTCTGTGATTTCGGTAACCTTAGTTAATACTTATTCGATGGCAAACAGTAACCAAAACAGCTATCAATGCCAAAATAATGGCATAATTTAGTATAGCATTTTTTCCGAAGGCAAAATTAGGTTTCATTGAAGCATCAAAATGTCGAAAAGTGTTACCTAACCAATAACTAAATAAGGTGTTGAGACTGAAATGAAAGCACAAGCTTTTATAAATTATGATAGAGCAGAAAAGTTTGATACAAAGGATAGCTGATTTGGTATTCAATTTTCTGAGATGAAAACTCAGATAAAATTTGGAAATAAAAATTAAATTGAACTAAAAATAAACCATTCATTAAGATTTTGATAAATCTGTGATTTAGTAGCTACGCCATAATTCGGTTGTGTTCCAATTTTGTCCAAAATCAGTTCGAAATTGTACTATTTTTCCTGTTGAAACTTAGCCCCTTGATTTGATGAAAACCACTAGAAAATTGATCAAGGTTTGGCCTATTTTATTTTGATTTTGTATGGGATTCTTTCACAGAATGACCACAGAACCGGGAAACCAGGAAAACCTGAAAAAAACCTGGAAATTGAAAATTGCACGGGAAATCCGAGAAAAAACAGGAATTCAGACCCAAAACCGAGAAAAATACAAAAGGAAATAAAAATTCAGTTTTGGTTTCAGGATCAAGGATTGTACCAAACATTTAAAATTCCAAATTATTATTTAAATTTCCAAGTCAGAAACGTTTCCAAAAATTTGTGGGAGGAAAATCAAGAGTTTTGAAATTAAAAAGAAGAATTCGAATCTCTCTTGATAATCAATTTGATAGAAAAAAAACTCACAAATTAGAACTCTTTATTGCAAACATGAAAATGTAAAAAAAAGGTTATAAAAGGTGTAATTTTTCTGTGATATGTAGTGTTTAATTCATTAGTTAAACACAAGACACAAATTAAAAATGAATGCACAAATCATCTCTACGTACAGCACGTTGCTTCATAACGACAAATATAACATTTCTGAAAATCTGTGGTGTAAAAATGGAAACTAGAAAACGCATTGTTTGATAGGAAACAGTTTTCTATTTAACTCCTAGCTTCTTTAGACTAGACTAGTCTAAAGACTGTTTTTTTGAGATGAGCTTAAAAATTCACTCTTTTATATCCAAAATAATGACTTTTCCAGAAACTTTAGTTTTTAAAGCTTTTATATGCTACTATTCCTTTTAAAATTATCGGAAATTTGAAAATTTCGAAAGAACTGATTGCTAACTTGATCCGTGAAAAAATATTGAAGAAAATGTAAACTCGAAATACCCATAGGAATTTTCAAAAATGCTGTAAAGAATTTTCAAGTGCTTTGTAATGAGAGTGTGTTTATGTAGATCGAAGACAAAATGCTTTAAGGGGGGGGGGGGGGGGGGTAGGGTCTAACATTTTCAAAAAATCGATTTTTTTATTTTTTTATTTTCTTATTGTAAAACATTTCAAGAATGTTGTGTCAAATTTTCAAGTCAATTGAAGCAAAACTGTAGAATTTATAGGCCTTTATCTTCTCCTATCTAATACTGCAAGAAAGCAAGAGTAGAAACTTCAAACGCGTTTTTCTCAAAAGCACATTTTTAAAGTCCGTGGACATCGTCATTTGAAAACTACTTATCCGATTCTTTTCAAATTTGGAACATATATTCTATATATAAAATACCAGACCCCAACGTTTTTTTTTTTTTGATTTTTTTTTTACTTTGGGGAGATTTTACAGGTGATAAATGGCGGATTTTTAAGTGAAAAATCGTAGTTTTTACTTCAAACAGCCACAAAAATTTCATAAAAATATTTTTAAGTTAAATAAAAACGTTGGGGTCCAGAAAAACATCTATTAAAAATATTTTGCTCTGATTTTTTGACTTCAGATGATTCTGTGCTGAGATACAGTGTCCACCGCAAATCCTGTTTTCTAAAAGGCATCCTCGAAAATGCTCCGTCACCGGCTCATTTTTCAATATTTTTTCTACGAAAAAATTACTAAATGTTGTTTTAACAATGCTTTGTATAATGCAAAAAATTTGAATACATTTATTTGAACGATAGCTCCAGAAATAAATCGTGAAAATAGTGTTTTTTTTATACCCATTAGACCCTACCCCCCCCCCCCCCTTAAACGCTTTAAAAATGTTTAGTGAAGTATTTTAAAAAATGTTGTATTGAATGTAATTTTTTTTTTTTTGATTTTGTTACATTAAGTTAACAAACAAAATGACACAATCATTGCACAAGAATTGATTGCTTTTACTTCCTTTTTTTCTCTTGTTCGAAAACACACTGTAGTTAAAACATGCGGTTCGCAAAATACCCGTTCAAATGCTTGTTCTTTACTAAATTAATTAAGTTGATTTAATTTAATTAATTTGAAATTCCCAAAATGCAATATCAACAAACTTAGAAGTTTTAAAAAGAATCCTTTAAAGAAACAAAATCACCAAAAATTCTGTTCCTTGCTGAAGTACATATCATGTTCTATTGTAATTTGAATTTTATAACTTAGCTTCCACAGTTTCAGTAAATTTTATGTTTATTTTTAAGTCTTTTTGATTAAAACACCGTATTTGTCCACTATTTTGCATAAATCCTTGAAATTGATCTTAGCTTAGCTAAGCTTGATTTTGCAGAAACCGTTAAAATTTTACTTCCTGATAGAGAGGTTGTTTCCAAACAAACATTACACAATAATTCACCCCACTCAAACAATAGGCAGACCCAATGTTATTTTGAACAATTAACTATATTTTTTCACTTCAATGAAATCCACATTTTTCTGCATTACAAAGGTGCAAGAAATGATTTACAATGTTTTGTTTAAAACTTGTATGGGTAGTGCCAACAAATTTTCATTGTATATTTTTAAATTTCTTTGATTTCTAAAATCATGTAGATATCAAAATTTCATCTTGAACTTTGAATTCGTGAGTTTTTAATTAATAGTTAAGATTTATGAAATAGTACACTTAAATTCGAGTTTCAACCCATTTAAACTGCAAAATTACCCTTTGAAATTAAACAAAGAATGTTTTTAATTTTCATCTTTAAGAAACTTATGATTTTATTATCATTAATTTAAAAATCATTATTCCTAATGCCTATATCTTTTTAAATATTCATTTCAAACTTGAAATTCCTTAGTTTAAATTTAAATTCCAGTGGGTGAATCTTAATTGAAAGGATAAAAATTTCATTATTTTTTACATCTTTATACCTTTATTTTTTTTAATCTCCAAATTTGTAAGTTCTTGAGTATGGAACTTGTTGTCCATATTATCTTTTAGCTTTAGCAATCAGAATTTAAAATTTAAAAAAAGACATACACCGTCTTAGCCAATTTAGGCTTTACAGACTGAATAAATGACGTGGACAACTTAAGATTAACATTTAACACCCAGTACCGAGATGGGAATCGAACCCATGCCATCAGTGGACCAGCGATTACCGTCTTATCACGCTAACCACTCGACCACCGAGACGTACATTCGTACATACGTAGAATTCAAAATTTAGATCGTGTTTTCATATTTCTGCAGTGAGAACTTTGAAATGATTCGAAAACAATTGATTATTCTAATTTATTGGCTTTTTCTAAATAAAAATAAACTTTATTGAACTCTAAAGAAAATATGTTTCGTTTAAAAAATTCGGAAAACGTTAGAATTAACTGGGGTCATAATTACCCCAGTTAATTCTAACATTTTCCGAATTTTTTAAACAGCTACTGGTCTTATGCCTTATGCCTAGACCGAAATATGTATCTACATATGTAAGTTCCAAATTCTTCTTTTGTCACCTTCCCCTTCGATATTTTTAATAAAGCTTGTAAAATGTAATGAAAAAATACGACAAATTAGTACAATACCAAACAATTCCCAGAGCAAAAAACAAGCCGTGGAAGCGTGGACCTAATGTAAAACGGTTGAAAACAACAATTGAACTGAATTTACTGTGATGAGGGTGTTACATGATACACTGACTATAAAATGTAACACAGCATTTTTAAATTTTGATGATGTGCATGATCCGAAAACATCCATAAAAAAAAAGTTTCAAATTCAGCTTTGTTATATTTTTAGAAAACGATGACGAATTTTAAAATGATGATTTTGTTAAATGATATGAGTATGATGAAATAACAAAATTAATTAAAAAAGTTGAAAATTTTGCTATATTTTGTCTAAATTAGACAGATAAAAGCTTGAATTTATGGCCGGGAAAACCGGAAAAAACGGGGATTTAAAAATGAATAATGGCTACCCTGTTTCACTCGTTTTAAAAGAAGGATGGATCTTCTTCTAGGGAACAAAATAATCTTATTATTTCAAAATTTTATTGTGTACCAAATTCGATCACAACAATTTTAAATTGTTCGAATTTTGTCGTATGGGATATTGATTTCATATGCGTACCATTTTGATAAAAATCAGGTAAAAACTTTTCGAGTTCTGTAGAATAATAAGATGACTTTGTACGGGAGTCCCTCTCTCTAGGTAAAATGAATTTGTTGCAGGGTTGTTCATAAAAGATGTAAAAGGTGCAAAAGGTGCCAGTTTGTTTTTCCGTTTCCAACACAAATCTTCAAGGCACATTGTTCAATTCATGGCCTCAATCCCCGTTTCCTAATCGTCCTAATTGTGTCCACCAGCTCTCCCGTTTCGCACCCACCGTGTCCCCAACAAAATCGCGTCGCGCCGGACCCCAATCGAAAGGATTATTACGGTTAGGCCATATTTATTGCGTGAAATGGTGTTCCGAAATTAAAAGTTCCCGTTTTTATGGCTTAGAGCTGTTGTGTGGTGCCGTTGGCAAATCGAATCGGTTCCCAAAAGGGGTTGGTACTTTTATACGGGTGATATTTTTGCTTTCATGACCGTGTTGTTGTCGTTCATTTTTTTTTTGCGCTGTTTCCTACTTCTTCCTGTGTTCGTCTTCTAATTTCGCTCCCTAGCGTTAGTTAGCTACACGGACTGGAACTGGAATTGGGATCGGAATGGGGGGATCACAAATTAGCACAATGTGCGACTTTTCGCGCCACTAAACGTCAAGCGAACGCCTCCGGGCTTTTACCGAAAAACATTGCGCTATCCCGGGACTCTCTGTGCTCTGACGTCCGTCCGGGAGCCAAGAGTTCTCTTTCCGCCAAAATGGAGGACGTTGGCGGAATGGCGGAAACCCCTCGCGATTGTTGTATCCGATTGTCGGGGTCAGGACTGTCACGCCAAGGCAAGCCAAGAGCCGAGATCCGAGAATGGGTAGCAGCAGCAATCTGAGTAGCGATTTTGGCCGCTCATTTTTTTGTTTGTATCGGCCAACTTCTTCAAATTCGGAAGCTCCTAAACTGCCGACGCTAATTGAAAAGCGTTAACAAATTTTTTGGCCCTCATCTTGTTGCTCTTTTTCTGCCTTTTCGTTGCTGCTGCTGCTGTTGGTATTTTTCAGCATCATTTTTCCATTCAATTTGTCGGTGAAGGTCGCCCAAATCCGGAGAAGGCAAAACGAGATGGCGGCTGAGGTCGGTAATCGTTTTTTTTTATAATTTTATTTCCGCTGGTTTTGCGCTTGAGTTGTCACTTTTGCCGGCAGCCAAACGGACACGATGCCGGAGGATATTATATAGCCAAATGAGCTTCCAAAACGCCAATCTGGGGGGAGTTTTTGGAAGCTGTTTTCTCGGGGCCCGATTTGTTAATTTTATAACCGAATTCGATCAAACACAGTTTCCGCTTTGAAGTTTTTCAATCTTTGGCATGGCGCGCGGTTCTTTGAAGTCGGATGATTAATTTATGCCTTTATTGGAGCCACCAGTTCCACTAATCCTTAATTCCTGTTCATCAATTGGGCCGCGTTTGTTTTGGGGCGCGTCATTATCTGGATTTTCCCACTGTTGTTGCTGGTTGATAGGAGACATGACTTCAGGAAAGTAAATAGTTGGGGATTCTTTTGCACAACTTTGAACTCACCTTGAGCCGCGGAGATTAGGATAGGATTCAGCTGTCAAGACGAAAGCTGTGATGAACAGCTATTTGAATTATGATATCAGGATTGTTTAATCAATACCCTTGAAGAGGTTTTGTTGTTCTTTTAAATAAATGAGTTTCATTGGCAAATGAACTCCTATTTTGAACTCTATTTTGTATTTTTTCCTGCAGTCCTGTTTCGAGATTAATTTTAAACTATTTTACTCGTAGGAACGTTTAGCTTGAAATACAAGAATAAAATATTGATAGTTGAATTTGAAAACCAAAAATGAATATTGATGACCCAAAATTAGATAATTTAAAATTGAGGATCATACGGAAATTTTTAGGTACAGACCTCGTTCGATTTAGGCAACATGCCCGATCATTTTGTGTTGCAAAAATCGAACAGGTTTTTTAAACAATTTTTTCATTTAATGGTTAAAAAACTGTTATTTTCATCATTAATGTAATTTTTAGTCAATTCTTGTCTACTTTTTGTCATTTTATTTTTTTTTATAATGTTTTTGATGCATTTAGCACTTTTCTTTTTTTCCATATTTGTTTTTTTTGCCATGTTTGCTTTTTTTTTTTTCATTTCCATAATTTTGTAGTTATTTTTTGTCAATTTCAACTCGCATTTTTGTAAGTTGTTGTTTAAATTGATGTTATGTTTCCATTTATCTGTCAATATTTCGATCTAGGGAACAATAAGGTTGAAGACTGATTTAAAATTGATCGAGAATTGTTTCTAAGTGACCAGTCATCGAAAAGCAAGTTCTTATCATTGATTAAAAAAAAAATTATAGACAGTTTCCTCACATTTCATCATTACATACTGAGGTAGTTTTTTTTACTTGAAAATGTTGACTTTAATGAGCGATAAAATGCGGTGATTTGTAACGTAACGACTTCCATTTATCATTTTTCGAAAATTATTTATTTCATAAAAATTAACATCAATAGATATGTAGCACTTCCCGAGCTGATTCTTATGGCAAAATTGTAGCAAATTTTATAATAAAAATAACGAAAATTTTAGTAAATCGTAACAAAGCTTGTACGCTACAACATTGCATAAAATTCTGTATTGCTCAAAATCGAGTTTTTAAAGACCGAAAATTCAAAAAAATCTCGAATACAAAAGATGATAGAAATCCCATCTACAGTTTGAATTTCGCTCTTTCAACTGTTTGAGTTTTCGAATAATTTATCAAATTTTTCAAAGAAAACCTTAAAGTTTATTTTCTCCGTTTTTTCCCTTGCGATTTTTGAAAAAATAAACGGCAGGAAGACAAAAGAAGAATTTTAAATTTTCTTCGGCCTGATAAATAAAAAAAAAACATTGCTTTAAAATTGAATTCTACACCAAATTTTGCCTCCAGTTTTCTATAAACCTAAATTTGGTGTTAGCTTGCTATCACATGAAATTTTTTTAAACCTCTTGGCCTTGTTTTATTTTTGTGGAAAAATGAATACCAAAAGTTGCTTTCAGTTTGCGTTAAGACTTTATTTTGGTCTAGGTATGCTATCAATTTGGTCATTTTGGTCATTTTTGTCACTTTTTTATTTTTGTCATTTTTTTTTATTCATGCCAGTTTTGTCCTTTATTTTCATTCTTGTCATTCTTGTAATTTGTTTATTTTTGTATTTTTTTTCTATTTTTGTAATTTTCCTAATTTTTGCCATTCTTGTCGTTTTCAATATTCTTGTCATTCTTGTCATTTCTGCCTTTCTTACTATTCTTGTCATTTTTGTCATTCTTCTCATTCTTGTCAGGGTATAATTTTTGTTTACAGTTCGTATTTTATAGGAAAAATTGGACACCTCAAACATGCCTGATTTTTCTATCAAATTCTACACCAAATTTTGCTTCCTGTTTGCTGTTGATACATTTTTTCTCAGCTTGCTGTCAAATTAAAATATATGATACCTTAATTATGCCTAATTTGGCTGTTGTACAAAATTCAACAGCTAGAAATACTGTCAATTTGCTGTTGACAGCCTTATTTTGGTCTCAGTTTGCTATCAATTTGGACATCAGTCGGTCCCGGTTTAAATTCACCTTCTATCTGCTAATATATTTTCAAAGTACACTACCAATATCCAATTTTTAACTAAATTCTTCCAACAAAAAATATGTCCTAGAAACTTTGTGATTTTACGCTGTAATGCGTAAGAGCTTGCGTAGAGAAATGAGAATTAAAGAAATGAGAAATGCGCTATTTTATGCCAGTTTTGATCCATCAACTTTTTTTCTTTTCATGAAAATTTCATGTTGGTTTTATCTTCTCTGCAAATATTCGCTTGTTTTGCAATTTCATATTGATGATAATCTTTACACACTAAATTTATTTAACTTTTGAAATTTGATGATAAGTTTAAGGAAAGACAAGTGTAAAAGTTGTGTATCTGTTCAATTTTTCTATATTCAAGTCTCTTTTTAGAAAAAGGAAATTGAGAAATGCGAACTCAAGAAATGAGAAGTGAGAAATCAGAAATGAGAAATTGAGAAATGAGACCTCAAGAAATGAAATATGAGAAATGACATATCAGAAAAAAGAAATGCAAAATGAGAAATGAGAAATTGAGAAATGAGACATTGGGAAATGAGAAATCAGAATTTGAAAAATGAAAAATGAGAAATAAGAATTTAGAAATAAGCATTGGGAAATGAGAAATGAAAAATAAAAATTAGGAATAAGAAATGAAAAAAGAGAAATGGGAAATGGAGATGAAAAATGAGAAATGAAAAATTAATGAGAAACGAGAAATGAGAAATCAGAAATGAGAAATGAGAGATGAGAGATGAGAAATGAGATATGAGGAAATGAGAAATGAGAAACGAGAAATGAGATATGAGGAATTGAGAAATGAGTAACGATAATGAGATATGAGAAATGTGTATTCGAAAAATAAGAAATGAGATATGAAAATGAGAAATGAGAATGTTGAGGAATGAGAAATTGGGAAATGAGAAATTGAAAAATGAGTAATTCAGAAATGAGAAATGAGAAATGATGAATGAGAATCGAGAAATAAGAAACGAGAAACGAGAAATTAGAAAGGAGAAATGAGAAAAGAGAAATGAAAAATGACCAATGAAAAATGAGAAATGAGTATTTGAGAAAGGAGAAATGAGAGATGAGAGATGAGAAATGAGAAATGAGATATGAGATATGAGATATGAGATATGAGATGAAAGATATGAGATATGAGATATGAGATATGAGATATGAGATATGAGATATGAAATATAAGATATGAGATATGGGATATGAGATATGAGATATGAGATGAGATATAAGAAATGAGAAATTAGAAATGAGATGAGATATGAGATATGAGATCTAGATTTGAGATTTGAGATTTGAGACGAGACCCCGTTCGATTTTGGCAACACGCCCGTACATTTTGTGTTGCCAAAATCGAATGTTGCCAAAATCGAACGGTTTTTTTTCTCACCTTATTATTCAGTTATTTTCATAAAATAACTATCATTATTACCAAACGTTATTTTTAGTCCATTTCCGACCATTTGTATTATTTTTTTCATTTTTTTCATCATGTTTTTGATGCATTTTGCACCTTTCTTGTTTTGTTTATAATGTTCGTTTTCATTTGACATATTTGCTGTTTTTGACATTCTCCATCATTTTTTAGTTGTTTTTCATAATTTTCAGTCTTTTGTTTGAATTTGTTTTTTAACTTTTTGAATTTTTCATCTTTTTGTCATTTTTGCGTACTTTATAAATTAATTGTAAATCTTTTGTTTTTATTGATGCATTTTATCACCATTTCAGAACATAAATACGTATGTATGGTGTTTTTCTAAATTATATTGGTCCTGTTATAACGAAAACTAAAAGGTAATGTTGTTTTTGAAAACCGTTCGTGCCAAAATCGGATGTTGCCAAAATCGAATGTTGCCAAAAACGAACGGGGTCTGTATGAGATTTGAGATTTGAGATTTGAGATTTGAGATTTGAGATTTGAGATTTGAGATTTGAGATTTGAGATTTGAGATTTGAGATTTGAGATTCGGGATTCGAGATTCGAGATTCGAGAAGATTCGAGTATCGGGATTTGAGATTTGAGATTTGAGATTTGAGATTTGAGATTTGAGATTTGAGATTTGAGATTTGAGATTTGAGATTTGAGATTTGAGATTTGAGATTTGAGATTTGAGATTTGAGATTTGAGATTTGAGATTTGAGATTTGAGATTTGAGATTCGGGATTCGAGATTCGAGATTCGAGAAGATTCGAGTATCGGGATTTGAGATTTGAGATTTGAGATTTGAGATTTGAGATTTGAGATTTGAGATTCGGGATTCGAGATTCGAGATTCGAGAAGATTCGAGTATCGGGATTTGAGATTTGAGATTTGAGATTTGAGATTTGAGATTTGAGATTTGAGATTTGAGATTTGAGATTTGAGATTTGAGATTTGAGATTTGAGATTTGAGATTTGAGATTTGAGATTTGAGATATGAGATATGAGATATGCGATTTGAGGTATGAGATATGAGAAAACCAAAAATCCGAAGTGAATGAGAAATGAGAAATGAGAAATGAGAAATGAGAAATGAGATGAGAAATTAGAAATGAAGAATGAGAAATGAGGAATGCGATATGAGAAAGAGAAATGAAAAATTGGGAAATGGAAAATGAGAAATGGAAAATGAGAAATGAGAAATGAGAAACGAGAAATTAGAACTGAGAAATAAAAAAATGAGAAATTTGTATTTGAAAAATGAGAAATGCGAAATGAGTAATGGGAAATGAGAAACGAGAAATGAGAAATGAGTGATGAGAATAAGAAATATGAGTTCAGAATTACCAATTTAAAACTTTGCTTGGAAATTTGAGGTAGGAAATTGAAAAAGCAGATTATACCTTGAAGATTGATAAGAACTTTTTTTAAATTGCGACCCAGAGATGGGTCTTGACTCTTGAGCCAAGACCCATCTCTGGGTCGCAATTTAAAAATAGAAAAAAGGCGGTGCCAAACACCGAAATTGGCTGGATATCCAAATACGGCAAACGCATCAATTCTCATCATAACTGACAACCCGTGCAGGATATGAGAAGGCAATGCAAATCTTGCCGTGCTTAAAAATGTCCAAACTTGATTCCAACTACCGTAAGATGAAATGATGGGAATAGAAATAGACCAAGAAAAATGATTATGATCACATGGGAGAACTATTCCCTTCATTCCGATAGACATCGACACTCAACCAGTATAATATTCATACGCCAGGTTGGTCTCCTGTAGTATAATGTTAATACATGGGCCCCGGAGAGGCGCAAGATGTGGGTTCAAGTCTCACCGGGAGACAAGACGAATTTTTTTCGCATGTTTTTCAACATCGATTTTCTCTTATCTATTCCCTGAAATTTCATCTAAGTTGGATTCATTTCCCTACAAAAAAAAAAACATTGATAATAACTTTCGGTTAAAGTCATTATGAGCGTTAATGCTATTTAGTTCTTATCTCTTAGTGAAGACTACACGATTGGCATGGTGCATCTCATACAAAACGTCTTGGCATGTATTTCTTGAAGATTGGCATAAATGCATCTGTTCCAAAAAAAAAAAAAATACTGCCAAAAATGTGAAGCGAACAATCTGCCTAACCCATATCAATATGGACATCTCTAAGCGCCTCCCCAGCGAGCGTGTATTGCACATGACACGTTCAAAATTGCGTTGTTTGCATTTTCGTTTTCATGTCAACGACAATTGCCACCGGGTGGAATCGATATTTGTCCCCAATAAAGATACCCGACACCGACCGAACCGGGGGGCTTAAATGAATTCTTGTCTAACCCCGTCGACGTCGTCGTCGAGCAACACAACAATGACACTTATCACAGATGGAAACATTAAACAAATGGACACTTGTCCCAAATCTATCTATCTGTGGATATCTGTAGCCATTATTCGGGCCAGCCAATCCTCACAGCCGGCTCGGTTGATATCGACCCGAATGGTTTCGCACTGACATTTTTGTGCTGCCATTATTGTCATCGTCGTTATTCTGTGAGGTACAAAAAGCCATTCAAACCGAAAACCTAAGCAATTGGGTAAGGCATATTCTAGGGACCGCAAAGTTCTACAGAGAGAGAACCGATCCTTTTATTTGTATGTTTTTTTGTTACTCGACTTCTACTTATTTTTCTACCTCTAAGCCCCTTGCAAGTTGTTTTGCCGTGTACGAAATGCAACAGCACGGCAGCATTCCTTAGGCTTTAGATTCCGGCCAGCGCAAATATACAAAAGCACTTAGGAGAGATATCTTGGAAAAATAATCTATCATGAGTATGAGTAAGCGCAATGGAACAAAACGGCACAACCATCGTCGTCGTATATCTGGGGCCAAGAGATATTATTCCCCGGCTTCAGGTTCCTACTTTACAACAAGCCAAACAGCCGTCGTTCGTCGTCTTCGTCATTGTAAATAAAAGAGGCATTTTGCCTAAGAGTGCACAAAACTTCACCTGGGCCGATGGAAAAATATAAATAAAACGAACAGAAACAACAACAACAACAACAAAGTCGGACAGGTCCCAGCAATTCACTCCTTACTGGGACAGCCGAAGGTAATCGCGATCTCGATGGAAGTTCTCCGCAAAGTCGCTCCCCCAAACCCGGTTCCTATACTTGCTATAGCAGAGAAGTGACTGTCAGATGTAAGATTTCTATTGGCATCTGGACCAGGGATCGTTTCCCGGGCCAGAGTGTCTCAGCGAAAAACTTTGTGAAACTGCTGCTGTGCCTCCTAGAAATTGGTTGCTGCTACTTGAAAGATTCTAATTTGCCTTTTAGAGAGCTTTATTGCTTTGATGAGGGGTGGTTAGACGGCTGCGAAAGTGTTTCGAATTTTCCTATTCCTAAGATCAACTCTGTCAACTATTTTGGAACATTTATGGATCCTACCCAAAGCCAACAAATGGCTTCGACTTTGATGAAATCATCCGGGGTAGAGAAGATTTTTCCGATCCTAAAATGGCTGTGCTGTGGTTTTGTTAACGGTTTGCCATTTGGTGGTAAACTTTTATCGGAATTGAGTGCACCAGTCTGATGTTTACCATCCATCTGATAACTGATGCCGGCTTTTTCCACAAATGGGCTCGTTAGCAGCAACCGATTCGGAAACTGACGGGGCTGTTTTGTTCTTGTGGGTAGAAAGGTCAAGGATAGAAGCACATTCCAACATAACAAAATTATCGAGTTGAATTCTAGCGGAGAAGGTGTTTTTCGACGAATAGGAGTCTACAAGAGATGGAAGTACCATCTAATTCCAGAATATTTTTGTAATCCGTCACTTTCAGAGTTTTTCTTATCTCTATAATGTTTTGATCTTCAAAAACGTTTTGTAGATTGTTGAATTATAGAGATTCTTAAAAAAACGCGAACTCTCCATAAAAAGTCCGTTACAAACAAGCATTTAATAAGCTCTCGTGCTTCGGAAAAAAATATTCAGGTAAAACCTCAAAAAACGAGTTTCTTCTAACAAAATTCCTATTTAAACGAACAAAAAAAAACTTACAATCCACACCCACGTAACTAAATTCCAATGTAAAAATCCTTAAATACTTGCACGTTGGCTGATATTGGACTGAGGGCTTGTTAAACCCCCTGTATACACCCTTAGAGGCGGTTGGAAAAAATCCAATGCCTTCTTAGTAAATCTCTGTGCCGGAATTGCACTGAAAAGAGTACTTTACTAAAGATTATATGAATGGAAAAGCACTACTAGCATAAAGACTCGAGCTCCCAAGTAAAATGATGCATAACCATTACATTCATGCGAAACAAGAAAAACATTTTATGGGATTTTAATTCTATCGGATAATTCATCAAAAAAAAAAACTGAGAATCGAACTCATTGCAACATCTCATCTCGGCTTACCAATCTGATATCTTATCAAGTGCACCATCTGAGTCGGTTAGCAAACGAAAGTGACCAGGGTGGCCACAGAACCGGGAAAGGGAACCAAAATTTTTGGTTTCAAGATCAGGAACTCTACCAAACATTCAAATTTCAAAATTTGTATTTAAATTCCCAATTTAGAACATCTCCAAAAATTTGTGAGAAAAATATCATTTGTTTTGAAATTAAAAAAAAAACACTCGGATGTCTCTTTAAAATAAATTGCGCCTAAATTTAAAAAAAAAACTCACAATTCATAATTCTTTGTTCAAACTTGAAATTATGTTAGGTATATTTTTCTGTGATAGTGTTCAAAAGTTAAACACAAGACACAAATTAAGAATGAATGTACGAATCGTCTAAACGCACGGTGCTTCATAACAAACAAATTTGACATCTCTGAAAATTTGCAGTGTTAGATATAAAACTATCTCCTATCAAAAGCACTGTTTGATAGAAGATCTTCCTATCTAGACTTCGTAATGGAAATTAGACTAGATTAGAGAGTATTTTTTTAAGTTGAGCTCGAAATTTAACTTTTTAATATTCAAATTAGTGGTTGTAATTTTCCAGAACATTACTTTTTAAGGTTTTATATGCTACAATTCTTTCAAAAACCTCAAAAGTTAAAAAAAATCGGATGGACTGCTTTCTAACCTGATCCATGGGAGAAATATGAAGAAAAATTAAAAATTTTCCAGTAGAAATTGACTTTTAGTAACGCTGTAAAGAATTTTCAAGAGCAAAATTCTTTGAATCCTTAAAAATGTTGCATCTCACTCAAAATGTATTTGTGTTTTGAGTGAAGCATTTGAAAAAAAAACCTTGTATTGAATGTGAATTTGTTGTTGGTTTCATTACACTAACAAACAAAATAACAAAATTACTTGCGTTTTTACTTCTTTTTTTCTCTTATGCGAAAAAATGAAAAAAAAAATATAATTTTGACTAATTTGAAGGCGTTTTATCTCAATATGCAATTTGTTTCTTTTCTACCAGCATAATTATTGAAATTTAAGGGTTTACTTTTCAAAAAAGTTAGAAATCCTTTAATTTTTTTTGTCAAAACATTTCTAAGATACTGAAATTAAAGGTGTTTAATCAATGTTCAACTTTTTCGAAGACTTATACATAGTTTCACAGCACAGTCTGGTAAAATATGAGAATTTACAAGATCTTTATAAAATAAATTTTAATCAAAATGAATCTTTGTTATTTTTTAAGTATATGTATGTCAGTACGAGTTGCAGTCTTCAACAAAGTTGTTAATGGAACTAAAATCTGTGATATCCAAAGGTCAGAAATATTCTTCAGTGATATTTGAAATAAATAGTCATTTTTTTTCCTATTGCATTTTTTTCTGTTTCTATTCATTGCTTCTCTAAATCTAAAAATTCGATAAATTAGTACAATACCCAACCATCCCAAGAGAAAAAATAAGCCGTAGAAGAAGGGTTTATTTTCACCGTTCTTATTCGTGATTTTTTCAAATATTTGATCAACTTTTAGATTCAGTTGTTTTTCTCCAAATCTTTTGTATCTATTGGTTTTTAAAATTATTTTTTATTCACAATATTTATAGAGCAGTGTTTCACACTGCGTCTAGATCACGGGTGACCAACATTTTCAGCTGGTGGGCCAAATTTTAGAAATGTGATTTGTCTGCCGACCAAAAAAGTCTTGACACAATTTTTTTCTTTTTTTCATCATGTTTAATTTTATAAAATTACGAAAACAAAGCATTAATACTCCAGAGTTCAAAATTGACGCATGGAATTTTTATTACTTTATGTCAATATTAGAAATATACCGAATATTCGGCGCCGAATACCTCCAAAAAACCCTTAAGCCGAATATTCGGCTCACCGAATAGTTGAGCTAAGTATTCGGCCGAATAGGCCGAATATTGATTATTTGTAATTTATACAAATCAGACTTCTCAAATTTTTCAATTGATGTTGGATAATTTATTACATGTCCGAAGGTAATGTTGATAAACCTTCAAATCATCAAAAACTTATGGTTTCAGTTCAACATTTTAGATGTATCCGTGTATTTTTCACTGTAGACAGCTTCATACTTAGATTATCGTTTATTCCAAGTTTTCTTGATATATCCAGGCTTGCCCATAAACCAAATAAAGAATTCGAAACAGTTATATGGATGACCACATATTTTTGAAAAACTTTCCAGATTTTATCCGTGTTTCTTCAGAGTTTTTGCCAAATCAAATAAAAAAATCTAATATCTTTTGAAAATTTTTAATTTTTCTGTTACAGAATGATTTTCAAGAGTTAATTTATTCGTTAGATACGATTTGAACACTGCTGTTGTAATTCGATGAAAACTTTAAATTTCAAGTAATTTAGTTTCTTTTTCCTCTCATATGTTTGAGAATAATGCCTTGTTTCTATTCAGATTTTCCCTTTTTTCCAAGTTTGTCATAGAAAGTGTTGTATGCAAGGTTGAATTTGATCGTTCAACTGTTTTGATGACATCTTGCAAAATCTAGACATTCATGTAATTCGATATAAAAAAAGGAATTTTAAATAGCTTAACACCTGTTTTGACAAATTTTGTCCCAGATTTCACCGGAATTCTATCTCTTGTGATAAAAGTCCTAGCAGTGACAAACCATCTGATATCCTTTAGCTAATGGTGACATTATGAAAATCAAAGAGACCTCTACTTAAAAAATATCTGATACATTTAGTAGGAAATAATCGACTTAAAAACATGAGGGACATTAAGATGACAGAAATAGAAGACTACTTTTAGAAGTAGCAGTAGAAATAGAAGAATTTCTATTGAAAGCTCAACAGAATATCCGACCGAATATTCAGCCGAATATTTGTTTGGCCGAATAGTTGAAAAGGTCACTATTCGGTATTCGGCCGTTCGCCCACTACTCGGTACATCTCTAGTCAATATGTAGGTAGACGATATACAGAAAAATATATATAAAACTGTTTTTTATCTAACGCTATAATATTACAGATTAGGAAATTTGTTGAATCCTAATAAATAACAAACACCCTCCAGTGCTCATCGGGTTTGTTCGGAAAACAAAATTTGGAAAAGTCCGGCGCGGTTGCCGGAAGCACAAAATTTGATCTTTATCCCTTTCTACTTTTTCCATCCTAGTTTTTGATTACTAGGACGTGGCCAGCGCCGTTATTGATGTTTAAAGAATCCCAGGCTCCATTCATTTGAACTCTGTTCAAAATTGATCGCCTCGGTCAATTACCGAGTAGAAATCATTGGCTATGTGGAATTTATTCTATTGAGCCACACCAGCCATCATGGTTCTCCAAGTGTGTTGTAAGTTACCTTATTGTGATGTGTGAACTCTATTACTAGGCAAAGAAAAAATAACTTTCTAAGAAATTTTTTAAACATTTTGACTCCAATGCTTCAAGGCGGATGTGAATAGTTAAACAAGCTACGCTAAGCAAATGCTCAGATTTTGTCCGGTTTAAGGATAAAATAATTTGGATTTGTCCGGCCTGGGGACTTTTTGAAAAAAATCTGGCAATCTTATTTTAATAGGAAAATATGGCTTCTCAAAAATTCAAACAGTTCTAAGTTATCAAGATCCGCAACTCAATTTTGAAACTTTCACAAATCACAAAAGTAAAAATTCTGGCTTTTGAAAATTTTTCCCAGAGCTGTACTAATTTTTAGATTACACGAAATGAAGTAATTTTAGAGCGACGAATAAAGATGTTTTTTTTTCAGGAATTTACTACTAGGTGGCATTCTTCCCTTATACCCACGATCCCACGAATGAATATATCTAAAATAACTGTATCACAAAATAGTTTCCTTTTCGATGTGAAAAATAATATGCTTCAAAATTTTGCAGGATAGACGTTTCTGAATAAGATTTTTTTCCCCAAAGATATGAAAACATTCTTACATTTCAAGTTGGAAACATTGTTTAAATTTGTAGGAAAATTTCCATTAAAATGACAATTTTCCCGATGTAGTGTTCAAATAACCATTTTTCCGGTTTCCTAGTAAAAGAATTACGTTCCAAAAATTCCCGATTTTTTCTGGTTTGCTAGCAACCTATCATCAACAAACCATGTTTATGAAATGCAGGATACTTCACTTTATCCAAATTTATTTTATGAATCCCTTCCGGACCAAACTAATGATATTTTTTTTACTGGGTATTACAGCAAATTTTGCATTGTAATAATCCTGGCAATAAGCTTACGTTATTGGAAAATTGTCTTCTTAATGCATAGAAAAGCAACGATGCTTTTCAATATCTTAAAATCTGTTCACATGAAATTCAAAAAAATCTCAGTAGAACAGTTTTTGAGTTATGCTCCAAATATGAAATTTTGGAAAAAATACAAAAAGTACATGTACTTAGATTGAAATATCTCGGAATGCATAACAGTAATTTGAAATCTCTGTTTTGCAGATTAAAGGTGAACAAGTTTGCTATCGATCATATGAACATCAATTTTGCGCATCATCAACAGTTTTGTTGATATTAGTTGCTTTATGAAAGAAAAAAAATAAATAAAACGCATTTTATTAGAGAAAATTTTGTTTTAGTGAAAGTTTTAGACTCGGTAGTAACATTTAAAAAATCTTATTTTATGTTGGCCTTAAATGTGAATTCAAAACAAAGATTTCAATGGGTGTGGGTTTCAACCGCAATAAATTTTCAGTTTCAAGTCCAATCGTGGTTTATTCTTCGAGTAAAATGTTTGTCTTAACTTCGACTTCAACCAAATCAATCAGAAAAAAACAATCGGCTGGTGAAGAAAAAAGATATTATTGAACAAAAAAAAAACAGTATTTTTTGCTTCTCCCGAGCATTATACCTTAAAATCCTTTTCAGGTTTGAGACTCAAGCAACCCCTCCCCATGGTCAGATCGTTCTGAAAATTGGCATGTGATCTTCTTGTAAGCTGAAAAATAATTTTGAACGAGTGAGATTTACCATGTTTATTTCTTCCTACACTATGATTAGTATACAGCGGTTCGTTAAATTATTCAAAAATGCAAAAAAATACTGTTATGGTAAAGTATCCGTAACTTCTTCAATTTGCAACCGATTTTGAAAAATAACCCATTGAAATATTTGTTTTGAATTCACATTTAAGATTGATTGAAAATCAGATTTTTTAAATGTTACTACCGAGTCTAAAACTTTCACTCAAACAAAATTTTGTCTAATAAAATGCGTTTTCTATATTTTTTCCTTTCATAAAGCAACTTATATCAACAATACTGTTGATGATGTGCAAAAATGATGTTCAGATGATCGATAGCAAATTTGTTCACCTTTAATCTTCAACACAGAGATTTCAAATTACAGTTATGCAGTCCGAGATATTTCAATCTAAGCACATGTACTTTTTTACGTTTCCAAAATTTCATATTTGAAGCATAACTCAAAAACTGTTCTTCTGAGATTTTTTTGGATTTCATTTTCGGGTTCAGCGCCAGATTTTACATTAAAAATTACCTTCAGTTTACTAAGTTCAAAAATGCTGTAAACTAGTGTATTTATTCTAAAAAGCTAGAAATAATGTGAAAATCAAGAAACCAAAAAAACGATTTTTCACTTTTCGTTTAAGATTTGTTTTTAGTTGCCCCACTTCTTTCTGGGTGAATGAGTACATCGACAAATTAAACGTCAAAATTGAAGGGTTCGACTCATTCAGAAAAAAACAGGTGCCATTAGCGGAGTGACGAAGCTGGGAATTGTGGCAAATGAGTTTCCAAACGATTTGAACTTGCCACACTTAAGTCTGACCGGGTGCACGATCATGGTACCTGAATAGGCAGATTTTCGTTCAAAACCATTCAGTTCTTAAGATAAGCTGCGGCTTCAACCTTCCCATTGAATATCTGAGCACAATATCTGCTGGCTGACTTAAACTGGGTGCACACTTGAACTTTAAACCCACGCCCCTCCGGGCAGCCACAGCGCAAATGCAATTAGAGTCGTCGTCGTCGTCAGCTCTCTAAGCCTAGTAAAGCTCAGTAAGGACAACTCCTGAGATAATTTTGCCGCAGTCTCTTCGACTTCGACTCAACTTAACGACGAGGAATGGTGCGAGAATAGGAACCATTAGAGAGACCCACTCCGTAAAAAGTCATTTTGTCCCGCGTGTTGCTGGTCATGGGCATTGGGCACATACCTACATTTGGTTCTTGGTCCCGGCACCTAGCTTGGTTGCTTGATTCGTCGTCGTCGTCGTCGTCGCTTGGTTCTGGTTAGCCTGGTGCCAATCCTTGCTTGCCGTCCCGAAAACCCCCCTGGTGCTGCTGCTGCTGCATCGAGATTAAAGTGGCGTACAGTATAAGCCCTCGGAGCTCGCAAGTCGTAACCATACTACCTCTAACATCGGCAGCGAGTCATTACCACCCCTAGGACTGAAAAGGCATGATGGGGTATTGAGGAACGCCGCCATTCCAATGTAACCAGTTCTGATCATTAAGGTGCTGCTGCATTTGTTAGAATTTAGCTCGGTTGAAAAAAAAAAAGGAATAAAGTCATTCTGTTTCTGTATACATTTTTTCTAGGCGTCAAAATTGTGTAACAAAATTTCATTAAAAAAAATTATCATCCGACAAAACAGCTATGACCCACAACCGTTATCTACCCAGGAAAAAATCAAAGAAAAAAATGTCTCAATTCTGCCCTAAACGAATCAATCGCTCGGCAGGAGACACACCCGACCCTTATCTTCTGTTTCCTGTTCAAAAGAAGGCATGCAGTTTGCACTTTGGAAAAGTAGGTGGTAATTTCCGGAATTTATGGTCCCAAAAAGGGCCCTGCTGGGCGAGGATTTTTTTCCTTTTTAACTTTTCTGACCTAGCCTTTTGCTTCTATTTTCTGCCTCTTATTAATTTTGTTTGTTTTTTGAACAGTTGTCATTGGCATTGCTGATCATCACCAATTTGAAGGTTATGAGCCTATTTGTTCATTTTAAAATTGATCGATCTGATTTTCATCAATTATTTCTGATTTTTTCAGCACGTAACCGGGCCGGACAAATCCGGGTTGTTTTATCCTAAAACCAGGCAATATCCAGGCACTTGATTTCATAACTTCAACCGAATATCCGGGCAATATCTAGACATATTTGATAAACCATAAATTACTTAACAAAAATCAAGAAAAAAAAATTTGAAAAAATGTTTTCATCATCAGATTTTAATCACATATCATTTTAAATGAGTGAGTTTTGCTAGATCTAGTGTCAAAAATATATTGCTTCAATAGAAAACTAGAATCTTGAAAAAAAATTTGGGTCAATTTATAAGCACTTTCCATATCGTATGCTCATTATTTGTTGGTTTTCGATATTTAATCTTTGAAGCAGCTTTGCTAACGATGGCGTTACCTTCGGATTTTGCACAATATGAGAGCTTTAATTTTTTTTTTTTGATATTTTCCAGAATTTCAAATATACCAAAAAAAAATAAATAAAAACAAATTTTCTTTTCGTTAGAGTCGAAAGAAATTTGATCACGGTCTTTGAGAATGTTGATTCTTGATCTTTTACCTCCAAAGCTTAATATGTAATGCATATATCTACATATATTAAATTACTTAAAACATTTTTTTAACAAAACTTATCGATTTACCTTCCTTTACTATTAAAAAAAGACAATCAGCCGATTAGGGTCATATAGATTCGGATTTCTATTTTGACTGTATCTTCAAAACTACTGAACTGATATTTTCATGAATTATACCATTTTAGAACTGTCTATAGGTTCACTATCTATTTATGAAGAAAAAAAATTATTATAATTTAATTGAGCCGTAATACAAAATGGTCAAAGATAGATGGCGTTTTTAAAAAGATCACGACCTGGTTCGAATAATAAAATTTCACTATGTCAACTAAATTTAAGCTGATTAAAAGATTTATACTATGTAATAAAAGTTTTTAGTTTTCAATATCGTGATAGTTTCCGCCAGTGACTCTCTTCTTGAAAACCATTGTTTTTTAACGGAATAATCAGCTAATAAATATTCATAAAACTAGGCTGATAAATGATTTATTTTGTGGAAACACCAACACCAATGAAAAACACACAATGAAAGATTTCCGGAGTACGCTGTGTCTTAATAAAAAATGGACCAAATATGCAGATTTCACATTCTAGAGATCAAAGGTTCGATTTTCATTTCTAATAGTATTATTTGATAAATAAGGGTGACCAGCAAACCGTGAAAACCGAGAAAACGTCGGGAATTAAAAATGGCACCAAGAAAACCGGAAAAAAACGTGGAATTTCGAATCAAAACAGGGAAAATTCTTTATAGGTTGTTTTTCTGATACAAAAACATATTGCATCCTAAAGGAAAAGAGAAGTAGGCCTTGGTTTGGCTGGCAGCGAAAAAATTTTCCTCCTGCCAAAATTTGTGTTTCTATTTAATGTAATGTTTTGTTATACAATTTGAAAAATACAATGATTCTGTTAAGTAAAGTGCACATAAGGGGCAGCCTTCCATCCATCAGTTTTGAATCCGGATGTGTTAAAATCTTAAGAGGAAGCCGAAGAGAAAGCTCTTTAGATGGATACCACCAGGACTTCCGACATTTAGCAGACGCACGAGGATTTGCGGAAAAACTATATTATCTAGAGCTAAGTATTTTTTTTATCTTATAACATTGATATTTATCGGTTGGTGGGACAGTCCATACGTTTCCGCGTTACGTTTTGGGCACATGACTGTCTTTCTAAGATGCTGCTCGAAAAATATGCTACCTAAATATTTTCTCGAAAGAAGATTAGTGAAGAGAGGTTATCATGAATATTACCAGAGAATGGACAAGTTATTTCACTAGGCGGTTGGTAGAAAATATTAAGAAATAAACAAAAATAGCATAAAATACATTTGCAACACAGATATTTCATAAAAAATGTTGGAAATAAGGCAACAAAATAGTTTTAATCAAAATTAAAAAGTTTAAACCTTGCAAATAAAAAATTGTTTTAGAATTTTAGTTTCCACCAACTTATTGCTTTGATCATGTTCGCGTGATAACCATCAAGTTTAAAATTCAATGAAATGTTGAAATGTTTTTTTGTTTTGATCAAAGTTAAAAATACAAAAAAAAAATCTTAAAAATTTGGAGCTCAGATCAAAAACTTAGATGATGGCTTTCAGAAAGACACTCATAACTAACTTACAGTTTGATGATTGAAAATAAATTCTAAATGAGTTTACGAGTCTTAACATGAATTTTTCTTTTAAGATTGTTTTTGTTTCAATTTTTTTAATAGTATCGTTTGTTTCAACTATTTTTGGTTCGATCCAGGAATTAAAATTTTCCTTCCAAAAAGCGTTCCTAAATAGATTGTCTTTAAGACTACCTTTTTTGAGCGCTTAATTTTAATTTTTTTTCTCGATGGAAGTGTGTTTGCGAAATTGATGGTTTAGTTCGTACCTCTCAATACTTGAACAACGTAATAACATTACTTATGATTAAAAGTTAGCTTTGAAAATAATATAAGAATTGTGTGTTTTTTTAAATTATCAAAAAATGAAACTGAAGGAATGGAGATAAACGCTCAGTATGGATGGTGAATTGTAATAATTTTGTTGTATGTTTTATTTTGTTGGATCCTTGTATTGAATTGAATTAAATTACAATTACGAAATTGTTTTGTTTCATGCTACACAATATGGTTGAAAATCCTTTGAAATCAGTTCATCAACTCTTTATAGATTTGAAAAAAAATTAGACTTTCAAATGTGAGGCAAAGGAAAAAGAAAAGAATCCAAGAGTTTTCAAAAAGGCAATAATCATAGAAAAACAATTTGGAACAATTTGTGTCTAATTATTACCATATAATTCATTTTCATTATAAGTTGCTTTCCGTCTTCAACCATTAAAGTCTTTCTAAAAACTCTTTGCTTCAACAGGGATCAGTGTTAGGGAAAAGAGCTAGTTTATCAAGAAAGAAATTCGGATGGTTTTGATTTGCCTTCAATATTCTACTCGATCCATAGAAGGCATAGAAGGTGTAGGAAAATCGTGATCGCACCATTTACCAAAATGGATCCTGATCTCTACCTTTTTCCAACTAACACAACCCCTTCCTTGGGTACTTGAATATGGATTCGCAGACGTATAGACGGTTTCCATAGTTTGTGATACTAACTTTTCTCTGATTCTGACTATTTAAAAAAAATTTTTTTTTGAGTATGCAGGAGCGAGAGGTTGCTAGTTGAACTTAAAGAGTATCTTACTAACAATCCTTCCATTTTCCTCATTGACTACTAGGACGTGGCCGGCGCCGTTATTAATCATTTAAATCATATAAAAAAGGGAGAGCATCAGTTTTGTACACTGAGAACAGCTGCTAATCCCAAGCACTATTCTTTTGGACTTTGTGCAAAATTGATGGCCTCGATTAATCACGGAGTAGCAATTATTGGCAATGTGGAACTTGTTCTACTTAGCCACGCCAGCGATCATGGAATTCGAAATGTATAGTTTGAAAACAAATGTAAAAAACACGAAGTTCCTCTAGAATCAATTTTCAAAAAAATTGTAAATGAAGCATTTCGAGTTCAATGATTTAAGGTGGATATGAGTAGTCAACCAAGCTAAGCTAAGCTAAGCTAAAAACATATTGCATCCTAAAGTTCATTCATTTTATCAAGAAGAATTTTTTTTTTAGAATTTTTGAACCCAAATAGCTTAAGGATGTCGTTTAAGATTGAAAAAAATAATCATTGAAATGATTCAACTTTCGTTTACTGCGAAGCTTGGTGGATAACTTTCATGGCGGTAATTGATAGAAGATTTTTTTTTTCTTTTTTTACCAAAGTGCACTTTCAGTGCAAGTTTTTTTTTATTAACAGGTTTTTTTTTATTAACAAATAATTTAATTAATACATTTAACTCATAAAACTCATTTTTTTTTGTGCCGAGTATTTACTTCACTTCTGTTTTCACTTCAATTCTGTTGTGTAAGTAAGAAAGGGAGCAGAAATTATCAGAAATAATTGAAAACAATTTTAAAATTCATACGTTGGAATCAGATAATTTTTTGACTTCATTCACAACTCGAAAACAATGATGTTCGAAACATCACCAGACGTAATTTTTTTTTGTAAATGAAGCAATTTTCTTGCAAAGTAAAATTTTACCAAGGTCTTATTATCCAATGTTGTTTTTGAATAATTTTTACAATGGGAATTTTTTAACGTTACTTTACTTGCTTTTGCCTTTTTTTAATTGAGTTCTCGGAGAGTGAGATTACAATACTTAAATATCAAAATATCAAAATTCGGGAAACAAAAAAAAATTAATTGAGTTGCCACCATGTAATTTGGTTAATTGAAAGTTATGGTGAAAGAAAATACCAAGTTTTAAAATGATTTGTTTATACATTCTGCGCTTTTACTAGTTACCACATTCTTTATCAGATAAAAAATGTTGAAAATCGCAGATCATAAGTGATTGAATTACGGAATCACTTTTGAAACTTCGGAATTTTATAGATTAAAAATTCATCCCGCAAATTTGAATTTAAAAAGCAAATTTCACCTCAGAATATTTTTTTTTAAGTAAACATTTTCAAGGTCGCACTGAGAATTTATTCTCAAAATTTAGACAAATAGCAAAATTCAAAATCCCGCTCTGAACACTTTGGTTCATAAAACGTATTTCAAAAAATTAACTTAAAAGTTATCCAACCAATTCATTTTTAGGTAAGGAATTGAAACAAAATTTTACTATGCTCACTCTAAAAATAAGATTCAGTGGTCTCAGAATTTCAGAGGAAAAATTAAAATACCAATCAGTAGCGAATAACATCAAACTTAATATGCGACTCCGGAGCTAAACATGAGAAATTAAAACTAAAATTTCAATTATGAAGCAAAACTTAAATTGTAAGTTTTGATTTGTACATCGGTTACTCAATCCGAAATTCTTCAAATATATTAAAAATTCCAGAATTCATAAGCCAGAGCAATTCAGTATGAGAGAAGTAAAAGTATTACATGGCATCAAATCAAAACCATGTTAACTACGAAGATTTTCCCTTATAAAAAGCAAAGTTGGTGTGAAAGACTTGAAAAAAGGTAACAACTTTTAACAAAATTTCGCAGGATAAAGTCAAGGTTGTGATAATTAAAATTATTTGATTGTTCTTTTTTATTTCATTTTGCAAATCCTGAAATTATTCTGTATAAATCCTAACGAACATAATTGTAATCTGAACTTTTCTTCAATTTTAAAATTCAATTACTGAAAATTTACGTCCAACTTTTATAGAAATGGCAACTTTTTTGGTAAAAAAAACCTGATAAACAAATTTATTTATGTATTTTAAAACTGGAAAAATCATCAAATCTCAATCGGGAAAAACTTTAAAATCAAAAATGGAAATTCGCTGTCTGGTCTGTTGATAAATTTAAAGTTTTAGAGCAGATTTATGCAGTGTAACGGAATGCGTAAAAAACTTTTGAGAATTATTAGCAGCCTTCTAGAAAGGTCTTAATTTAAAATCCGGTCTCAATATCAGTTCAGTTCTTAATGTCTTATTTTATATATTGAATTCGAATATCTGAAGTTGACACTCAGCTCCTAAAGGGTGTCTTTTTTTAATCTTTAAAAAAAATCGACGTCTCTGCAAGTTTGCCACATTATAAATAGAGGAGACTCCCCTCTATCCAACGCACTATTAAGAAAAAAAAATCAATTGGGGGGTCGAGAACAACTTTATTTTTTTTGAGATTGACGAACAAAATAGACAATAAAAATTTTCAAGTTTTCGCTTATAATTTTTCATAAGAACCTTATAATTTTACATTTTTGAGATGTGTTAATATTCCTTCAAAGATAAATAAAAACCTAGAAGAATAATTTTAAAATTATTTTTAATCAAAAATTGTTAAATTCGAAGTAATTTGAAAACTAACGAAAAAAAATATTTAGAATCAGTGGCAACACTGTAGCAAATTAACAAAGCATGGTAATAAAGGGGTATTCTCTATGATCAATTCTATCGCTGTTGCTAAGAAATCATTTTTATTAAAATTTTTGAAGCTGATATTTATTTTTGAAAGAATCTTAACTAAAAAGCAGAAATGTAAAATTTTAAGATCTCCGGAAAAATTGGAAATTTTACTCGATCATTTTTTCCCCTCAGTCTTCATTTTATCCTGAATAGTGTTTTGGATAGGCGAGAGTTTCCTCTATAATGTGGAAACTTTCAGAGATGCTGATTTTTCTTTTTCGAACTTGTTCTAAGAAAGACATCGTGTCTAGGTTAAATTTTTTGTTCATGTTTTCAGTTTTCGTGTAAGCGTTCTCTATCATTTGTCAGATTTTTCTGTGACCTCTAAATAGTTTTCGTGCCATGGAAGTTCTAAAATTTATCAGTTTTGGAGTGAAATCATTCGTTTATAACAGCCTTTTTGAAAACTAAAAATTGATTTCAAATTGAAATATTGTCGTTTATGTAATCAAAGATTCAGATTTATTCAATTAAAAAAAAATCAATTGAATAAAGTTAATATCTACCTTTTTCAGGTATAATAAAAATAAGCTTTTGAGTTTTCGAAATTAAAAATTGTATTTGTTGTTGAACATTGAATAACTTTAATATGATTTCTTTTGGTTCAAATGATTTCAAATTTACTTAAAAAACTATCATATTTCAACAAATGGGAATAAACTTTTTGAATCGATTTTGTTCATCTTCAAAAGTTGACATTCAAATCTCTTAAAAATAAGCTGATAGAAAAAAG
This sequence comes from Uranotaenia lowii, assembly GCF_029784155.1. Classification (NCBI taxonomy): domain Eukaryota; kingdom Metazoa; phylum Arthropoda; class Insecta; order Diptera; family Culicidae; genus Uranotaenia; species Uranotaenia lowii. The sequence goes on along the minus strand of NC_073693.1, from coordinate 292,164,915 downwards.
CTAGTAACTTATTTGGATACAGCGCATCCCAAATTTCCCAGAATCAGCTCTTAAATTCTTGGCTCTTCGGAAAAACCTAAACTTCTTTAATTTGCGAATTGTTTAAAGATAATCGATCATGGTTTAGATCGCTGGTTATAAATCCTGTTGTGGTATTTGGATTGAATTCTGATGTTGAGCGCTTATTTGTGTTTCAGAAAATTAAAGGCCATGTAAGATTTCCTAGTTGGATTCTTCATTATATATAGTTTTAGATTATTAGCTCATTTAATGTTTAATCTGATTTTGAAATTCCCTTTACAGAATATTTTTAATTTTTTTTAGAGTTCTTATACTTTGATTCAGAAAGCGGTTTTATTTCCAAGAATCAAAATTCGTTACTATAATTTGTATATTTAAAATCCTTCTTGTTTTCGTTCATTTGGAACTCAATTTTTTCAATACAATTTGTTCTGGACCATGCAACAAATTCAAATAGATTTAATCATGAATGTTGAGCTTTAAAAAAAACAATTAAATCTAATGTAAATTGTTATATTAGACTGAGTCGATTTCGGGTCATTTATGCATTTCTCAAACCCTGGGGTCTAAAATGCTTCGTTTTTGTTCAACACTCTTCCATGATTTTTTGCAGAATTTTTAAGTGACGTTTACATGACTTAATTTGAACTTTTAGGTTTATGTGGGAAAATGGAATACTTAGTACTGTAAAATTAAAATCGTTTTTGTTTCTTCTGTGGAGACCAGTTTATTCTGCCAATTTATCAATTTTCTTAAGAAAATTTTCCGCTGAACAACTTTGTCTAAGACCGTAACTGTTATGTCCAGACCAAAGATGGGCTATTTCTAATGAGAAAGACATCTAGTCTTGTTACCGTCCAAAACTTAAAGAGGGATTTTATTGGGCATCGATTAATTATTACAATTTTTCCCGCGTAAAAATTGTATAAAATCATAAAACAGGCAACACTTAATGAATAACAACAAAGACAAACGCTTCACAAAGTTGAACAATAAAAGTGTGACGTTCGTTCATAGAGTGACCAAATTGTTGAGAATCAACAGTAACTTTGCATTTTATTAATCAAAAAAGTTATTAGCTGTTTGACAGGAGTATGTCTTTTGGCATTGATAAACAATAAATTTAATTGACATCACTGCTTGTGCCTCGCATGAAAAGTAGTCATGCAATACCTTACTAGGCACCCAGCAGTGATGTCAATTGAATTTTATTGTTCATCAATTCCAAAAGACACACCACTGTTAAACAGCTAATAACTTTTTTGCCTAATAAGATACAAAGTAACGGTCTTGGACAAAGTTGTTCAGCGGATAATTTCCTTTGGAGAATTTTAAAATTGGCACCAAAACCAGAAGCAGGTTCGGTTCCACAGAAGAAATAAAAATGATGTTGATTTTTTAGTACAAAATATTCAATTTTCCCATACAAATATAAACATTCAAATTTACTCATGTAAACGTTACTTTAAAATTCTGCAAAAAATCATGGATGAGTTTTTAGCCAAAACGAATCTTATAGACCCTAGGGTTTGAGAAATTCAAAAATGACCACAAATCGATTCAGTCTATTGTTATGTTAAAGACAAAAAATTGTTTCTGTGGTGGTCCAGAGTAATATTATGTCTGCGTATTTGGGGGCTCAAATGAAAATATTTAATTTCTATAATGACATTATTTGGCAGAATTAAAATGTGTGTTAAATATGCTAATATTTGATTTATTACGTCTCATTCCTAAACTTTCAATCAGTTTTTCAAATTTTTATCTTTATGTAGTTTTGAATTTTAAGTCCGTAGCCTTTTTGTTAAGCAACTTTTTTACCAGGACGGTCAATTTCTAATCTTTATTCTATTAGCGTTTTTAAGGGGAAAATTCAACGTTAATTTGTTTTGGGGAATTTTGAGTGGCTTTAGACCATCGGAAGAAAGTTACTCTTTTCATCACCTTATTTACTTTTTTTCCGTATAGACCTATCATCTCAAGTCTATAATACTCACCGATAAAGCCGCTTGAAATTTCCAATTTTCTATTATCGAGTATAAGATTATCAGATTTACAAATTAATATGATATTAGAATATAACTTTTTTTGGTATTTTTGCGTTTATCACCACACAAATATGCTTATTGTTGAAATTTTTCTCAGTATGATGATTATGTTATTATAACCATGATGTACCTTTTTCACATTACAATTTTTCTCGAGTACATTGGAATTTGTCCAGAATTTTTTTTTCCCGCTCTGCTGAATTCCCTTTCTTCCGAGAAGTGTGCGGCAACAATCCGAGCCACAAACGAAATTCTAAAGTCAACCAATAACTCGCAAGACCCGTTCCGAAACCGCAAGCAAGCAAGCAAGCAGCAAAAGAACAAACAAACAGAAAAAAAGAGCAGTTGAAGTCCCTTTTGCGCAGCAATAGGTATGTGTCACCTAAGATGTTGACGTATTAACTTTTAATGATAACATATTTTCCGACCTCATCATCTTGAGAGTAGTGCTGCGCTCTTCACTCCATAAATGATGGCCCGGTGTTCATTGCACAACGAATCTGGGGGAAAACGGCATCTCTCGAGAAACATATGCACAGACGGAAACACACATATGATAAGAGAACCCAAACGAAGAAGTGGCCAACTAAAACCAAAAAGGAGAAGAGTGGAGTTTACACACTCATGCATACTTTTCGGAATTCCATTCCTCTGTCATCCATCCACAACTTCACTTAACTTCTCCACCTTCGGAGGTAACGTTTTATGTGTTCCTCCGGTGTTATGTTGTTGGATGGTTGTTGTTCTGTTCCTCTGTTGTGCTGCCTTTGCTGGAGTTCCTCTCATGTACATTCCTCAGGAACTTGTGGCACCATCAGCCGGTTGTTTCTTCTCAGTCCAGTACAAGCGAGGAAACCTTTTAGAAGCTCTGGCGGCTGATGGTGTTCTTCGTTTGGTTGATGCGGTTGGCCTGGCCGAAGCCGGAGATACTCCTAAAGCAATTCCTCCAACCTCGACCGACTTGAGTAGGTAAAGTGTTCCTTCCTGATCCTCGTCGTATGGCTTAAAGTCTTATTCCAAGTTCTGCGAGGCGTGAGACTTCTTCTGGGGGCTTTTATTTCTGCTGTTTTATTGTGATGCACGCGCCGCAGCACACACAGATATCCATATTTAAGTGCCAGTGATGCCACGTTTCTGGAACTTGAATATTGGCACAATGAATACTGAAATTTTATGCTTAATACTTAATTAACCCTTATCCGCTGTTGAATGTCAATATGACACTATTGAAGGTTTGTAAATTTGAGAAATTGCAAATAGATAAAAAGTTTGAAAAACAACTAGCTTTGAAAATTAATCTAAAATTCTGTGTTTCCTTTTTTTTTTAAATCTAAAGAAATTACGTCAACTTTACAATCCTTTTTTCAAAATTTATGTGATAAGACTTAAACAATTTTGAAGGTTCTTTTTTGAAGGTTCATTTATTGAAGGGTACGGTTTTTACTCAAGTTTTTTTTACATTTTTTTGTGATCATAATCATAAAAAATTCAAAAAATTATATCCTTGTGTGCAACATATAGTTTCTAACTTCTGCTTTCTTGGACACTAAGTCATTTTTTTTAATAAGTCTATAGTATTTTTCCGAAGCAATGTTTACATGTGTAAAATTTGGTGATGATATGTCAAGTGGTTTTTGAGATAGGGTCCAATGAAAAAGTGCATTGACTTTTATTTGTGGGCGGCACGTACTTCACACTATTAACCTTCTTTTTTCCAAATCAAGGATTTTTTAGATGATATACTCTATTTCTTGGAGCTCTCCCTTCAAAATGACTCAAAGTTATGTATTTGATAGAAGTTATGACAATTTTGGCATTTTGTCCTCCTTCTGCAAAAAACAACATCGGTGATTTACAATCAACTTCACCCCAGTTTTCTCATAATGACACAATTAAAAAAACATTCAAAATAAAGATATTATCTTCGTGAGACCTAGGGAAGTACTATGGAAGGAAAACGGTCGAGATTAGAGGCATTTGTCATGTACACTTTTTAATGTGACAATCATTACGTACCACTTAAGGATTTACAGCTTCCACGGATTGCCAGCCCCATTAAAAACTATTATTATTTTTTTTAACTTTTCCTTCTTCATCTACTCCGGAATATCCGGGGAAGACTTTTCATCAAAAATTTGTTTGCTGGAGATCTACCAGGTGCTCGCTAAAATAGGTTTAGCAATCCATTTTGATTTTTTTTTTCCAAAAATTCACCCCGCTGTCCAACTGTTTAGCGCATGTTTTGGCCCCCCTTTTTTCTATTTAACCGATTGACAACTTTTTAAACTAGTTAATATGAATGTTGACCTGTTTTTAGTCTGTTGGACGAGTCAGAAAGTTGAATTGACCTTTTTACCACTTATAGAATCGAAATGTTCGAATTGCGCTTGATCAAACCTTCAAAGGTTAAATCATATTCTTTACTTTCATGGAATTTGTCATCCTCTGTTTTATTCAAATGTTAGCTCACCATTAGAGTCCCCAAGACTCTTAGAACAATTTATGACATGAACTTTGGGCCTAATAGTTGATTTCCAGCTGTTTTGGGGTCTCTCAAAAGAACTTTCCTGGGCTTTTCACGATCATGCTCAAATATCGTCACAATAGATCGTCACAAAATTTTGCACATGTGAAGCAATTGAATGCTACGTAGTTTCTCTGAAAATTTCATCAATTTACATCCATGCGTTCAAAAGTTATTCACAAAATAAAGTGTTTTTTTAATATACTCATTAGACATCAACTGGCTTTTTCAGCCCTTCTAAAATACTTTGTTAGTATGCTGAGGATTGTGCTTGAAAAAAAACATAGAAACACAAAAATCATACCAAAAATGTAAGAAATTATCATGTGAAATCGGTTTCACATACGCAAACTTTGTAACTTCTTTTTTCGGGACAGCTTCCAAGCATCTTAGACCATCTTTAAGATACTCTCTATCCTTAAGTTTTTTTTTTTCAAACTCGAGTTAATCTTCCAAGTTTCCTAAGCTTTCACTTGATATTTGCCTGAAATTGTTCTCTTAGACCTCGTATGGCAGATATTTCTTAAGATATTTTTTTCTTTTCATATGTTCGGTCGTTAATAGGCGAGCATCAAATACAGTTTACCGAATTTTCCACATCCAAAGATAGCTTTTGCCATATCGGGTATTTCGTAGCCAATTTATATAACCTTTTGATTCTAGAATTTAATAATTTTTCTTCTTAAAATTGTCAACGGAAAACTCTAAGCCAAAGACCGGCTTGATTTCCGATTTATTGAACTCTCAGTACAGCTCTCTGGCGCAGGATTTGAGCTATTGATTCGAACTCCCGGAACAGGATTTGGCTGATTAATTCGAGTAGTCCCTCTCCTCTGTTTGAAAACTTCGGGTTTGAACTTCGGGTTGTTTTAACCTCCAACTATTTTAGCACAACGAATGGGCAGCATAGTCGTTTTCAAAGTAAGATTCTCTCAAATTTCCATCAATAGGAAAATAACGTACAGAATTTGTAAAAGTCTGTTTATGTTGGGTTTTTATGTAAAAATACAATCAAATTTGTTTATACTGGGATCTGTTCCACCGTTTCTTTGATATCTCATTTTTTAATACTTTCCATCACCTTCAAAAACATCAAATATTATTCTGCTGATATCGTTCTAATAGTGTTCGTGTGACTGGATAAATTTGGGTCTTCTTTTAACAGCCAAATTTACAATTGTCAAATATACAATTTGCCTTGCCAAATCAACAATTTGCGGCAAATTTAGCCACGAAAATAAATTTGAACCTATCTTAAGGTTAGCAAGGTAAAATATTTGGCCCGAGATTTTTCGATCTCGGTGGTTTGAAAGCCAATCATGCCGATCCTGCCCATGTTGATTTTCAACGGGGTCGTGCAGAATGATTTCTCCTCTCTCGCGATCTATCTTGAGCAACCTTTCAACGCGTGTGCCAATCAAGGTAATCTTGCCGAAATTACAGAAAAATCTGTATTATTTCAGAATATTGAGCAAAATTTTGTCACAGAATCTGTGCCACAGTTCACAGAATTTTTAAAATTTTCACAGAATTCACAGATTTTCTAAATTTTGTACAGATTTCTAAAATTATAATTTTTTTTGTCACTTTCGACTTTTTATTTTTGACTCTAGTTCATAAAAATATGAAAACATGGTAATGTAAATTGATTTTTTAATTTCTATGAAAACTATAAGCAGTCTAAAATTTGTTGATGTTTCACATGATTTCGCAATGTACTAGCGTCACAGAAAACTGTCACAGAATTTTAGGTACAAATCACAGAATTCTTACCGGCAACCTTGCTTTGGACTGTTACCTAGGATGATTATAAAAAAAAAAAATAACATAGTAGTAAAATTTTGAAAAAAGTTAGAAAATCACTTAATCTAAATCGCTTTAGATTAAGAAATTTAATTTCCTTTGATTTCTCCTTATACCTTCACTTCTACGAGACGTTATTATAAATTTCCATTGATCGCAAAAAGCTACGAAAATAATCTTTTAATACTAAGGTGTACCACAAGGTACCCCTTCTTTTCATCACTGTGATGAGCGAGCGAGTTCCTGATCACCTGTGTGAATTTTTCTTTATCTGCTGAAGGATATCAAGATATTGCAATGAGCCTCGCTCTAAAAATTTCCGCCTTCAATTGCAACAAATTGTTATTAATATTGCTTTTTAAAGGTCCTGAAAAAGATCACAGTAGTTTGCGCTGCGAACTCAAGTAACAAAATCCTTCTAAAATACTTATTTTAGTCGACCAAGGCTGCGTGAGCTTTTTCAGATTGTTTTGCGAAATTATCGGATACTTTAGTAAAACCGTCTGACCAGTTCGACCCAAGTTTTTGCAACGAATGAACCAAAGAAACAACACCTGGCCTTTTAAAACGCAAACGTCGCAATGACCAGATAACTATAATTTTTTATCACGATTTGATTACACGTACGTGGCCGGCGCCATTATTGGTGTGCATGATTTTTGATTTTGTGAGTGTACCCTCAATCCTATAAAATATTCTTTTCCGCCTGTAAAATGCAACAAACGTCGCAATGACCAGATAATTATAATTTTTTATCACGATTTGATTAAGCGTATGTGGCCTTCGCCATTATTGGTATGGATTAATTTTGGATTCCGCGAATGTACCCTCAATCCTATGAACTATCCTTTTCCGCATGTAAGCTCAGTTTGGAATTTCAAAAATAGGAAAATAAATAGACAGCTTCTTAAAATATGTGTGTGCTATTTGGCAATCGACATGCTTCATTTGGAGAAAATAGTGGACAATTTATTTCTTTACTTTTTCCAGTCCTTTGCGACGTTTTCGATAGAATCTTCAGGCTTCACATGTGTATGTATTCATTTGGTTACTAGTCGGTTAGGAAAGCATGCCACACTCACATATGGCTTGCCAAACCGTTAACTTTTTACCGAATTTTTCGGTTACATACTTGTTCAGCCGAAGCATTTTTTAATCAAATTTGCAACAGTTTTCGTCCTCGATGATAACGCACACCGAATTTACGAACTTTTGGTTTGACGGAAGCAGCATATTTCTGACTTGGCTTCGGCTTCTTCTGCTTCTTATATATCTTTAAACCACTTTTTTGGCCACATCCGGTCCAATGTTTTGTTCACCGCACCCAGTTTCTGCACAGATTTGTTGTATCCACGAAGCTGCTTTCCTTAGAAAACTTCGAATCGAATTTCGAACCGGTCCAATGCTTATTTCTTCCATTTTCGCCAACTGACTGAGCGAAATATTGGGGATTGTACACCATTTGTGTACGATATTTTGCGCTTTTCCGCGGAAATGATTCTTATTTTTACAAAAATCATGAAAAATGGAGTTTACGGTACATGGTGTTATATGGTTGACTGTAAACAACAACATCCAAAATAAATCTCCTGTTTAAACGTCATCCGAGATGAGCAGGATTGTCATTTTGGACCAATATTTTTTAATTCTATTCTGTTCAATGGATTGCATTCGATTTATGTCGTTGACTATTGTGGTTGAAAAAATGTAAAAAAAATATAAACTCCAATCAGAATTTCACAAAAACTTCGCTGGCACCACTGAGTGGGACCCTAAAACCTGAATAGGCTCACCGAAGCTGCACCAATGTGTGTAAGAAACTGGAACAAGAAACAAGAAACGCTCTCCGTGCAACTCGGATAGCTGTGTATATCTCTTGGCCAGGCAGGCAGAACTGGAATCGTGGAACGGAATGGAACCCAACCAAGAGCATAAACAAATTGTCTTGTTTTACAGTTTTGATTCCATTTCCATTCTCAACTTTTATTCCTGCAGCCAGCCAGCCAGCCAGCCAATCCATCCACTCAACTTGAGACTTCCACAGGCAAGTGAATTGAAGTAAAAGTAACCACCGAGAAACAGCAAACGAACGACAATAGAAGAGCACCTCACTCAGAAGGAAGAAGCAAGGCCAGGAAAAAATATGTGTGAGTAATCTTCTGGCCGTTTGTGCCTGAGTAAAGATACGGTTATGGGTCATAATTCTGCTGCTTTCCAAGTTTTCTTCTTCGGACGCGGGAGCTTTTTTGCTGAGGTTTCTCAATCTTGGTTAAGTTTTTTTTCAACGTTTTCCTCGTCAGATTCCTTTGGAGTTTTTTTGACAAATGGGTGAGAGAGAAAAAAGTTATTATTTTCAAAATGGGCTGCAATGATTAAGGCGTCAAGTTGTAATAGGTTTGAAAGGTTTCGCTTTTTATTTTTCGTTTTCTTCAACCTCTCTCTGTGATTGTTTTCATTTTCGAGGTCCACTCCTGCCTCATGGACAAACAATTAGATGGGCATGAGTCAAACTTTTGAACTATATTAGAGTCCACTTTCGGGTGATTTTCGGTGATTTTACGACCCCTCTGGCTGGGATGGAATGGAATCACACTCTCCTAGTGCTTCCAGTTTTTTTTTCGGTTCAAAGAGCCGGTTTTAAGCCTGGTGTATTTTTTTTTAGTTTTTTCCCTCGCTTACCCTCATGTTGGTGAATATTGAATCGTTTTTTGAAAAATGAGATCAGCTTCTTGCCATAACCTGTTGAGGAATTAATGTGCTCTCCGCCGAATAAGAGAGCGATGGGGACAAACACACTTCGCGTTCGGGTATCATTTATCTCAATGACATTTCTGTGACAGCGAAAAATATTAATGCACTACTCTTCGCTTGAAGGTGCTGCCGTTCGTTGAAGCAAAATATTAATTACTGTTATTTCTTTTCATTTTCCGTTACAGGTATGTACAGCCGTTGATGATGGATGACGGATTAAAGCTTTGGACACTAAAAGGTTTGTTGCAGAAGGCTAATGAGACGGTGTGTTTGTATAAACAAACGATACAAACAAATAAACAACAAACAGATAAACACTAAAGCTTCTTAGCGGAGATTGAGTCGAGTTGGAGTCACTTGAAAGCTCTTTTGGATTATAATGGTTAAATTAGTTCGAGTGGGTCATTCATCCCATCCCATGGTCGAGAGGCTGGACTCCGGTTAGGAAATTTTCCAATCTAAATTGATGCCAACGCCGTAATAAGCAAACAGTACACAGTGCTATCTAAAATCAAACATTAAGGCGAGTCATTTTTGCACGATTACACATTAAAACTTTTTCCAGTGAACAGATAGAGTCAAACTGGCTTCTACAAAGTTTTAGCCAACAATTTTTGAGGCAACTTGACCAAAGACACAAAATACATATGACGATTCGTAAGCGAGTTATGATTTTTTGAATGTTGAAATATTTGGGTGTGTCAAAAAAACAGTATTCTGGCTTTAACTTCTGTGAATGAATTCATACAAAATGAACCGTTCTCTGTCAGAGAGCAAATTTGTATCTGGAGTAGTTCGTTAGTTATAAGGGATTTTTTAGCAAAAACTTATACTTTTTAAACTGTCATATCTCGGATTGGTGCAAACCAAAAAAATATTTTATGAAGGCATTATTTAGTTCAAATATCAAATATTTGATTGTGAGATTATGGGAGATAGGTTATTGTTGACACAATTTTTCCTATAACTTTTTTTTTTTAACAATGCATACATAAAAATAGTAAAAAAATGGAGGTTCTATATAATGTAATTTTGTTTTGGCTTTTTCGGTCTTGGATGTAGATCAAACAACGGTGGTTTTTGAAATACCCGACGTTTCGACCAGTTTTGTAGGTCTTTTTCAAAGGAATTTGCTGTCTGTTGCTTTTTTCCAGGCAAAACAGACAGCCAGTTCCCTTGAAAAGACCTACAAAACTGGACGAAACGTCGGGTATTTCGAAAACCACCGTTGTTTGATCTACATCCAATACCGCAAAAGCCAAAACAAAATCAGTATATATCATTACTGATCAAAAACATAAACCTAACCTCAGTTGTATATCATTCCACAGGTTTGAGTTATTCTACATTTATTGTAAGGGATTTATTTTAATTTCTTACTTTCGAAAATAAGTCCTAGGAGTTGCAATTTTTTTTCAACAAGTTTTTTAAAATAATAAAGGGATTTGAAGATTTCATTTTAAAGAAAAATATTTTAAGTATACTCAAATTGGAAAATAGTAAGCTAATTCTTTTTATCAACCGATTATTAAGAATTAAAAGAAAGAGATTAAGTTAACGGTTTAAATCAGATTTATTTTCTATTTTTGAAACGCGATTAAAACTAAAGATTTCAATTTGAAATTTTGTTTAAGAAGAGTCTGCAATATTAATGATGTTAAACAAAAACCAGTAAAATATGGTTTCATTTGAATTTTATCTTGATAATAAAGGACAAGTTCTTTGGCCATAAAAAATTGTCATTAATAATTTATCTCATTCATAATTTAACTCATGATTAGAATCCTGCGAAATTAGTAAAAAATTTAAATCTAAGTTTCTCAAAAATCAAAATTTCATCTGGTTATGTAACAAACTGATTCTGATTGAATGTAAAATTTTAATTTTGAATCCAGAACCAAAATTATGAAACTGAATGAATCCTTAGTGGAATTTTCACATTCATATTTTAATTTTGATTACAAAACTTAACCTTCGAGCTAAATCTGATTTTTTAACTTTGATTCCGAATCTGAGTACTGTCTTTTGAACCTGAGTTCGAAATCTGGCTTCCGAAATTGGAAACGCTTTTTGAATCTAAGTTCCAGATAATAATTCTTACTTATTAGAGCCAAAAAGCGAAGTTTGGATCAGAATTTTCAACCAGAAATCTCTTGTTTGAATTCTGAACTACTGGTTTTCTATGTGAATTATTTCTTCAGTAATTTATTCGAAATTCAACTTGTGAATCTGAATGAAATTTGCGAAGGATGAAACAATTTCAGATTTTTCAATTCTGGATCACCATTATAAAACTTTTTTTTTTAGTTCTAATTCTGTATAAGAATTTCAAGCAAGAATTTCAAATCTTAAAAATGGTTTTTAATTTTAAATATTTTCTTTTCAGATTCCGAAATTATGAGTTTCGAATAAAGAAGTTTGAAATGCAATATCAAGATTCGAATTTAGGATTTTTTCCCAATGATGATCCAAACTGAAGTTTAGTAACAATTACCTGGATACAAAAACCGAATTCTTATCACAGATATCGAATTTTAATGTTTATATAAGCATATTTGGAACCCCAAAATCCGGAATTATTCTAGCCTAAGCTTTCTAGATATTTTTTCGCAAGTATCCGGGCCGTGCAAATCCGGGTAATTTTCTCCAATATCCGTCAATATCAAAATTATTAAATAAAAACTACGAAGGAAAACACTTGACTTTTGTTTATCGAAATAGATCAGTCAATTTTAAATAACATTTTAAGCTGTCACATTTATTTTAATAAATAATATTTTAATAAAAATCTGTCACATTTATTTTAATAAAATCTGGATCTAATCTTATTAAAACTGTAGTAGAATTTTTGATTTTGGATAAGATTTTTAGGTTTTGGCTTCAGTTCTGAGTCGAGGTTGTTACTCTTGAATCGTCATTTTAGTCGTTCATCAAAATTTGATTAGGAATTTGTAATTCTAAATTTTAAGTTTAGAGAAGAACATTTTGCTTGGAATTCTCATGAGGGGGGACCCCAAAAGCTCCCCTTCCCCCGTTTCTACGTCCATACTTCGAGACCTAGTGAATTAATTTTTTAATCTACAACTGAAGCTTTCATACATTGGTGATCTAACCATCGTATCACATGTAGGAGTTGATTTTATTTCAAGGATCAACTTTGTTGAAAATGAGAAGAGTTTAATTGCACTTGGATAATCTCAAAAATATCATCCTGGTTTTCTTTAAACCTTATCAAGTATTTAAATTTCAGGGGTAGCCTGCCTGTCTCCACGTTACAAAGGACCGAGTAACCTTACCTACTCAAACCCCTGTTGTGTACAAGTTCTATCTTTACCAGCAAACCACAGACCCCCATTACAAGATCAACTTTCTTAAATGAATGCCAACAAATCGAATCTCGCAAGAGTCAAACCTTGACCGGGAGACAAATTCGGCTACTATTGGTTAGCTAATGGTAGACAATGTGCAACTCGAGACCCCATACACCCAACCTTCGGGTAGTGGTCATATCACCTCTTGTCTTACAACTCCGATTCTCAACCTCCCCGTGGTGTTAGCTGGGGTGCGAGCAACTTTAGCGGAGATCGGGTACCCAACCCCGGTGGATGCTATGGTCGCATGCAAACCGAGACGGGGGCAAACCCCTAATTCCAAGGTGTTACGCGAGCAACCGTGCCGAAGGATGAATGGGCAGGGGGGTTTAATCCTGTCCTCTAACGGAGCCTGTGGGGAACCAGGGTGCACCCCACAGTATATATCCCTTACTGTGTTAAAGCAGGACACTGACACAGCGGACCATTTCTTCCCTAGCTACTCGTGGGATTCAAATAATGAACACACCAAATCAAAATAAAAATATAGCGAGTGCCGACTGCTTGTCTCAGCCGGAACCCATGGAAGCCACAGAATGTGAGCTCGAGAGACAGCTCTCTATCGAGTCGTTCACGGGAGTGCCATCCATTTTCCTCTTCCGCCTTGGACTCCCCCGCGGAAGACGAGAGCATCGATGATGGGGTTAATGTCACCATCAAAAAAATCGACACGCCAATCAAAGAGAAAAACTTAGATACTCGGCAACTAAGTGGTGCGGGACGGAAGCGACTGAAGAAGTATCTCGCTCAAAATGTACCGTACGAAGAGGCCATGCGCCTAATTTCCACTGCAAAATGTACACCACCTGCTAAAAATGCAAAACGGGCTCGCAGTGGAGAAAACAGTGGTTCGAGCAGCGCGGAAAAGTCAAATGCCAAGAAGGCAAAGGGACCTTCAGCCCTTACGACAAAACCGGATCCCAAAGAACCAACAAAGTCTCGACCACAACAAAAAAACAACGACTGGGAGGTCAAATGGTGCCAATCGCCCAGGGAGACCGTTCGAGAAAACAAAAGGCCGAAAAAATGGCAACCAAAAGCCCTCTTACAAAGAGGTTGCTAGCTCTGTTAGGGTAGGCATACTCGCCAAAAACTACCCAAGCACACAGCTGACGACAGAGCAACTTAAACTGATTCAACAAGCGATAAAACGGGCAGTTCTCGGCCAACGGTTGGAGAAACTAAAACCGAAATTTGCGCAGTGTTGTTATAAATCTGGGTTCATGGTAGTGACATGTCTTGATCAGGCCACAGCGGACTGGTACAACAAGTCACACCAGTGCTCAAACCATGGGTAGATGCAGAGCTCATCGCCGTTGGGGAAAACCAAATTCCCAGATCGGAGATTTTAAAGGCTGCTGAAGACGACATCGAAACTGTTCAGGCTACTATAGAAAGCCAGAATGAAGAGCTGAGCACCGAAAGCTGGAGGTTCTATAATATCCAAAAAAGGAACGAGGCTCTCGAAGTAGTCTTTACCGTGGACGAAAATTCTTTGAGGGAGTTAGAGAAAAGGAAATTCGTTATCTACTCCGGATTTGGTTCCAGTAAGATCTGGAAGATAAACCTAAAGAATCCAACAGACAGCGGGGCTGACCGAGGGGAAAACACCGTCAAAGCTGCTCAAGGACCTGGGCTGCCTAAACCGGGCCTTGTAAAGGACCAGTTGGCGATAGACCAAGTCCGATCCGCAGAAGGAGAGACGATTGGCAAAGGTACCACTGAGGCCTCATCAGACCTCAATGAACTGGAGTCTATGAACCAGGTCCAACCTATGGACCAGGGACAAGACCCCGGGACTAACGAGGAGAGCCACAGTGGATCCAATGCCGATTGCTCACCAGAAGGAACTGGTAAGTTGTATAAGGGCCGTATTCTTGCAAACTACACCCGAAGCTGCCAGACTCCAGAAAGTTCTATCAAAAGAACATTCAGGTATCAGGTATCAGAAAAAGTTGGCTCCATAACGGCACGTTATCCAAACAATCGGGAAAATTGTGCCTGGCCTTTTTATGTATGAAATTCATCATTTACCTGTATGTAATCATAAAAAAAAGAAAGAATAAAATTTCATAAAAATATACTTTAAAAATAATTTCTTTTCAAATTATACAGTAACTTTCATCAACGAAGAAGATCAAAATATAATTCGACTCAGTATCTTTTTTTTTTAAGAATTTAAAATGGATTGACTTATTGTTTTTAAATAAATTTTAATTTGTTAAACGAAAGTTTTTGAGCCTTGCAAGTATTTTCTAGTATTATATTTGCTTGTATATAATAACAATTTGATTTTCGTTAGTAAAATAACAACTTCAGTTATAATCACAAAAATGTTTATTTTAATAATTCAATTAAGCAATTAAGACTTTTTTTTTACAATAACTTCAAATTATTTTTTCAGAAGTTTCATTTATTTCACAAGTTATAAAACTAAGCTTTTTTAGCGTGTACTTTTATCGAAATTTGAGATAAAGAATAATAAACGGAAAATTTTCTGGCCTCAAGTTGCGAAACTGAATCTTCGTCCAGACAAAAGATGACACAGTACCTTCCATTAGGCAGCAATCTAATGCTAACAATCTTCCACGAATAAATGTCTAAATTTTTGTTTTGTTTTGCAATAATACGGCGAAAAATTTCCCCCCCCATCACGTTCCAACCGAGGGACGCTAGGAACGGAGGTAGTAGCACGTCGAAGTGGAGAAACAGGCATAAATGGCAAGACAACGAGATCAGCGAACCTACCATTGGCATGAAGCGTAGCAATTGTTGATTTAAGCCATTGCAGGCTGTAACTATCCGCTGCGTGGAACCAGGCTTTTCCAGAAAGAAACCCAGAACCAACAAATATTGGTTGCGGGTCCTTTTCCGGAATGGCCAGCTGAACGTTCACTAGCTGAGTTGAAAGGCTATCGAAATAACCTTCGTCGATGAAGCCTTCATTTCTCTTGAGGGTGATTTTGTATAAATTGTCCAAATCTTTTCGTTGCTTCTTATCGTCGTTTGTGACAGGAGAGTTAGCTGCTCTCTTGGAGCTATCTTTCGAGGGACTGGAAAGAAGTTGTTCTTCCATAGCTACGTCGAGGTTGTATTCTATATTTAAACAGAACAATGGTTTTGTCAACAGTTGAAATCAATCACATGATACGACTTACCAATTTCTTGGGCCATCATCAGTAAATGCACTCGGGCAGGATAAGACCTAACAGTTGTGTTAACAGCAAAGCACAATAGATAAATGATATCTGAAGCACGGCTAGCACTTATAAAATCATTAAACAATACAACTCGTTTGAGTCGAAACACCACCGCTCAGGCGGGAACACAACCATGAAAAAAAAAATTCATATGGTGTGGAAAGTTTAGCGCTAAAACAATAGGTGACAATTTATAGATGTATGCATGCAGTACTCATCTGGTTTATGAGATGTAATGAGATGTGAGATCCTCCTTTATGAGATGCACTGTTATTTGTCACACATATATATGAATTCATTTAAATGAAGAACATTAATTTATCAATTTTAAATTAAAAGACACAAAAATTAAACTAAATTTCACATTGTTCGCGTATACTGTTCACTATTCGACACTTTGGAAAAGGTTTTGGTATTTTACAAATTCATTTGCTAACAATATAAACACATTTCTTCCGCGAACTTCTGCAAGCGTCACAAAGACCGTCGGCTAGGCAATTATCGTAAATCCCTAACAGAGTACAATAAAAACATTCGAAAAGCTAAGAGGAGTAGTTGGAAGCACATGTGTGAAACCGTGCAAACTACACCCGAAGCTGCCAGACTCCAGAAAGTTCTATCAAAAGAACATTCAAATGGACTGGGTCAATTGAAGAAAAAGAACGGGGAGTTCACTACAAACCCAAATGAAACGCTTCAATTACTACTAAGTACGCATTTCCCAGAATCCATTGAAGGAATAGAGATTAATGACACTCCGATTGAAAGACTCACTCGAAATGCCAGACGTGATGAAGCACTTCGCAAATCACGCACAATCTTTACACCTTTAATGGTTGACTGGGCAATAAGTACATTCGAACCATTCAAAGCAGCTGGTGAAGATGGAATTTTACCAATTCAAATACAGCAAGCTAAACAAATGGTAACACCTGCCTTGGTAGAGATGTTCGTCGCCAGTATGACCCTCTGTCATATTCCAACTCAGTGGAAGAAGGTGCGCGTGATCTTTATCCCGAAACAAGGGAAAAAAGATAAAACACAACCTAAGGCATTCAGACCTATTAGTCTAACGTCCATTATTTTGAAAATAATGGAGAAGATACTTGACGAGTATATTAAATCGCAGTATCTTAGCTTAAGTAAGCTAAACAACTTCCAGTTCGCTTACAAAAAAGGTATGTCCACGGTTACGGCCTTACATACCCTTACACAAAAACTAGAAAAGACTGTAAAGGCAGGGCTGGTAGCGAGTCACTTTTTAGTGACTTGGTCACTTTTTTTGGTTTAGTCACTAAAAAGTCACTTTTTTCATCATTTGGTCACTAAAGTCACTATTTTCCGAAAAATGGTCACTTTTATCACCAAAAGTCACTTTTTTCACCGATAATAAACCAATGAAAGAGTAATTTGAATTGCGCGTGTTAATATTGACGGTAGTAACGGAAAATTACTTGATCAGTCAGTCAGAAATTTTTTTCGCCTCCGGCGGAATTTCGGCATGAATCACCCTTGGCTTGAGACATTTCGATCTACGACATTATTTGACGTTCGTGAATTGAAACTAACTTTGATTGTAGATTCTAGTTTTTAGTTCATTCAACCTTTTGTATTGGAACTCAAAACTTGATATACAAAAACCCTATCTCGTCTTTAGTTAGAATGGGTTTTTATTAAGAAGTGTAACTAAGATTGAGATTGAAACGAACCTTTTTTTTATGAAAAAAAATCTTTTTTGTCATAACAAATGTTATGATGATATGAAATATTCTTTAAAAAACAATTTCAGACTCAATTTTATTTTGTGTTTTTTGTTTTTCTAAATACTTAAAAAAAGGGTTGTAAAAATTTACACAAGGCCACAAAAATTACTTTTTTTTAGGTGCAATGAATTTAAACGGTAATTTCAACTAATTTAGGTTCCCCGAATCTTAATAGTATGCAATATTTCTATCAGCTTTTATATTTATTATTATTTATTTCGTCTTTGGTTTAATTACCGTACAGACTGATGACTTAAAAACTAGGAAATTCTTCTTAAGCCTATTTTAAAACGACGTTTGCACATATTAAAATTAAACAAATGATAAATTAAAAAGTTCACAACACTTGTCAATAGGGTGGTTTTGGCCATAGGCAGTACGGTGGTGAGGAATTGAAAGAAACTGACGTTGTCGAAGTGTTCTCGTTGGTACATAAATGTTAACACGTTGCAGAATGTAAGCACAGTCAATACGGTTGGTCAATGTGTCGAATATAAAACCTTGCTGCAGTTCGACTCGCCGCTTTTCGAGTGAGGTTAGACATATCAAAGCACACCTTTCCTCGTACGGTGGGTTTGTTATTGAAATGAAAATAAATTAAAATCTTTAGAGAAGTTTCTGCACTTTCTTTTTACAAAAACTCAAATCAAAAACATATTATTTAGAAATAAAAGTTTTATATGAATTAATGAGCTTTAAATAGAATCAAGTTTTTTTTTTCACTTTCTGCTGTGATGTCAAAAATACTTGTAATGACATTTTTCCATAATCAGTTATCTATCAATTTTACTAGTAATAAACTCTTTATTACCAAAACTAAATGGCCGAATTTGACAAAATTTCTAGTTGAGGACACTATTTACCAAATCAATAATTGAAAAAAAAAAGCACCAAAATGGTTATGATGAAACATGATTATTGAAAAAACTCTTCCTGAAATGTTTTTAAAAACTAATCTTTTTTATTTCCATACTGTTTTTTCAATTTTTTAAATAAATCTACCGAATTTTATTGTACAGTTTTTTTTTTCAATTTTATAATCAACTTGCCGGATTTTTTTTAATCAAACTTTTTAAATTTTTAAGACATATTTTTAACAATTGTTTCCTTGTTTTTAAATTCTAAATTTTCGTGTTCTTCAACCATAAGCCTTAAACTCCAAATTTTTAATAAAAAAAACATAATTTCAACCTTCTGTTCTTTCAGGACTCAATATTTTAATCAAAAGAGACAAAATACTCTTTTGGTATTGTTATTAATTTTATCTAAATTTGAATTTTGAAAACCCCCCCGGAAGGGTCCATCGCACGGGCCTGACTGGTCACATTTTTTGTACTTCAAAGTTATTTTTTCGTTCTAAATAGTCACTATTTGGTCACTTTTTTCGGTCCTCAAAGTCACTATTTGGTCACTTTTTTTCAAATTTTGGTCACTAAAGTCCCTACTATTTCATTGTCAAACCGCTACCAGCCCTGTAAAGGCAAAAGAAATAGCACTCGCTTCTTTTTTAGACATTGAAGGGGCATTCGACAACGCATCTCACACTTCAATCGAAACAGCTATGAAAAGACGAGGGTGCCACTCGGCAATTGTTAACTGGACTAGTGCGATGCTAATAAACAGAACCATTTATGCAAGCTTGGGAGGACTTACAATCAAAGCCACACCAACGAAGGGATGTCCCCAAGGCGGGGTTCTATCACCGTTGTTGTGGTCCTTGATAATGGACGACCTCCTAAACAAACTTGTATCCATGGGATTTGAAGTTATTGGCTTTGCAGACGACGTAGTCATTATAGTTCGGGGAAAACATGAGAATGTGCTGTCTAATAGAATGCAAACTGCACTCAACTACGCACTATTTTGGTGCAGGGAAGAGGGACTAAACATAAACCCTTCCAAAACTACTGTGATAGCCTTCACTAGGAGACGAAAAATTACACTAAAACCTCTAACATTAGATGGGGAAGTGTTAAACCTCGAATCACAAGAGAAATATTTAGGCATAGTACTAGACTCAAAGCTATCATGGAACCCACAGATAGAGCATGTAATCGCTAAGGCTACAACAGCTCTATGGGTCTGCCTCAAAGGAGTAGGGAAAAAATGGGGACTACAGCCGAAAATTATCTACTGGATATTTGCAGCTATTATAAGACCCAAGATCTCTTATGCCTCCTTAGTATGGTGGACCAAAACTATGCAAATTACGGCCCAGAAAAAACTAGCGAAGCTCCAAAGACTAGCAACGCTAGCTATAACTGGCGCAAGGCAAAGCACACCGAATGAGGCTCTAAATGCACTACTAAATATTCTGCCTCTACATCAATTCATTGAGTTAGAGGCGGAACGTAGTGCCTTGAGACTCTCCAAACACAAAACTCTCTATGAAGGAGATCTTACAGGACACCTCAAAATCCTAAAGAAATTTAAATTGAACTCACTTATTGTGAAAAATGATGACTGGATGGAGCCCATTTTCAACCTAGACATACCATACAATATATCTATCAATGATAGGGACGTGTGGGAGTCAGGTGGACCTGCGGTTCCTCCCAGATCGATCCTATTCTTCACTGATGGGTCAAAAATGGATAACTGGGGCAGGGGTTTTCGGACCCAGACTCAGGATCTCAATTCCTATGGGAAACTGGCCAACAGTATTCCAAGCTGAAATTCAAGCAATTCTAGAATGCACTTTAGCCTGCTTGAAAAGGGGATACAGGTACACAAGTATCTGCATGTTCTCTGACAGCCAGGCTGCTCTCCGAGCACTAAGTTCGTTCACATGTTACTCCAAACTAGTTTGGGAGTGTACAGTTGCACTAAGAAACCTGGCCATAAGGAACAGAGTATCTTTATTCTGGGTACCAGGCCACTGCGGTATCCTAGGGAACGGAGAAGCAGACCAACTAGCTAGGGAAGGATCTCAGGGACTGTTGATTGGACCTGAACCTTTCTGCGGAGTATCGAGAAGTGCCTTGACTATGGAGCTCAAGAACTGGGAAAGCACCACTATTGTTTCCAACTGGAAAACAGCGGAGGGAGCAACTCAGGCAAAAAGATTCATTGAACCAAGCGCACGACTCTCAAAAAACATGTTGAACTTAAGTAAGCACGAACTAAGTACTTACACAGGTCTCTTGACCGGACATTGTCCAACAAAACAGCATTTCAAAAGGATAAACATTATCCAAAGCGACGACTGTCGGTTCTGCGGGTTCGAAAAAGAAACTGCAGAGCATCTTCTATGCAACTGCTGCGCCCTCCTAAATAGGAGAGAGCGTGTACTTGGGGCAAAGTTAATAAGCGCACAAGACATATGGTTGCATATCAGCCCTAAGAAGGTTATATCATACATCTTTGATATCATACCCGATTGGGATAAAATGCTTAGTCAGCAATCAACTGTCACTCCAATCAATAGTGCAGGTGAACCTGACAGCATATAGTAACGCGGGGTAAACACCACAATAGATCAACTACTGGTCGCAGTGGGCTCTCCCCTACAGGAAAAAAAAAGTATTTAAATTTGGATAAATTTTGAAGTATGAGAAAATTTTATTGGATGTTTATTTAGCTTTTTTGCTTTTTGTAGTTCAAGAAAAACTACATTAAAATCACTATTTTTGACGTCAAGTTAAAAAATTTCGATTATTTTCAATTAGAATAAAGGTTGATGATATTTTATGCCTTTTTTCATAACTAGTAAAGAGAAAAGTTAATTTTTGAGTGTCAGTTTGAAAATTTAAAAGAAAAATTTCGCTCAAAATTGCTCCTGATTATTAAAAATGTCTCACCTAGATTTTTTTTAAAAACCGACTTTATTCACTTCAGAAAACTTGAATGAGTTAATATTTTCATCAAAAATTTCGGTGCACGGTTGAAGTTGATTTCAGTCTATAGTGTTATGGTTAGAGTTATTGGATTGCATGAATGAAATATTAGCTAGGTTTCGAAATATAACTCGAAATCATTGTTAATTACTGATTCGACTAAGATTGTAACGCAGAAATTTTGTATGTAGAATAAAAGTAAGCGAAACTAATAATGTTAACAGACATTTGGAACTTCTTATCAGCTTCGTGTTTAAAGTTTGTTGCATTGATGATTCATCTTAATCACCCTAATGTAGAGATGAGATGAAAGATATGCAAAAAAAAAATAAAATCAACTTTAATATAATTAAAATAAAATAATAGTTGTATCGGACAACACTGAAGATAAATAACATAAAATAATTTTTTATGACAATGTTTGTTATTTTCGCAACACTATGCAAAACGAAACAAACAAATTCAATCATTGATCTATTCTAGTGAGAGATAGACGTATCTGATTGAATCTCGGAGTTAAGATTCATAAGAATCGTAAAATCTCCACAATGGCGTAGTTTGTAGGCTGATCACAGATTTGCAAGGCTGATGCTCAGATTCAAGGTTGCCGAAAAAAATCTGTGTTTTGACCAAAAAAAAACTGACTATGTGTGATTTTACCCAAAAATTCTGTGGCGGTTTTCTGTGATGCTTTTTCAAAAAAAAAAAAAGAAATTATTAAAAGTTTTTGTCAAATTGCGTCATTTTTACATTTAACTAAAGAAAAATCCATTATCAAAGCCAATTTGAATCATATTTTTTTCCAATTTAAAGATAAATATACAAAATTTATATTGACACGAGAAATTGAATTTTGAAAAAACGTCCCTAATATAAAATTTCTGTGAAATCTGTGAAGATTCCTAAAATTCTATGTTCTGTGACATAGATTCTGTGACGTTAATTGGCTCAAAATTCGGTGAAATTATAGATTTTTCTATGATTTCGGCAACCTTGCTCAGATTGTTTAGAAATGGTTCCGGCTCCGGTAAACTACTATCTCCCACAAAGGTCAGGCAAATAGAATTTCGCTGCAGCATTTTTTTTTACTTTTCGACAGAAAACTGGGAACTTTTTGTAAAGAGTTGTAAACTTGTGCTGGAACCAAACAAAATCAACAAAACTATTGTTTTTATAGATGAAGCATGCTCAGTTTAGTGAAACTTGTAAACCTGTCCAATGCAACACTCTCTGAAAGACTTAACAAAAAGCTTTAATAATGATCATTTTTATGAAACAAAACTTTAACCTGCTTACTGATCGGCGATTTAATCAGACCAATTTGACAGTTGAGCGCTTTTTTTCATTTTTTTCTGTTTTCCAGCCCTGGTCTCTCCCAAGAATAGATAAATGACTAGCTTTGTTTTATTTGTTTTGCCTAGTGTTGCCAAAATAACAAACGTTGCCATAGAAATTTGTTTTATTTTATTTATCTTCAGTGTAGCCGAATCAGAACAAACAATCTTCAGAAGTTGCCTTAAAAATCTGCGCTTCCTTAGTTAATACATCTTTTTCCACTGGAAGGTCAAATTACAACGAACAATCAGCAGCAGCTGCCTTAAAAATCTGCGCTTCCTAAGCCAATCAGTCCTTTTCCACCGCAAGGCCAAATCACAACAAACAATTAACAGCAGCTACCTTAAAAATCTGCGCTTCCTAAGCCAACACGTCTTTTTCCGTCGTAAGGCAAATCATAACAAACAATCAGCAGCAGCAGTCTTAAAAATCTGCGCTTCCTAAGCCGATACTTCTTTTCCACCGGAAGGTCAAATCAAAACAAACTATCATCAGCAGCAGCATTAAACATCTGCGCTTCCTAATCCAATATGTCTTTTTCCACTGGAAGGCAAATCATAACAAACAATCATCAGCAGCAGTTTTAAAAATCTGCGCTTCTTAAGCCGATATGTCTTTTCTCGCCGGAAGGCCAAATCAAAACAAACAATCATCAGTAGCATCCTTAAAAATCTGCGGTTCCTAAGCCAATCAGTCTTTTTCCACCGGAAAGCAAATCAAAACAATCAGCAGCAGCAGTCTTAAAAATCTGTGCTTCATAAGCCAATAC
This sequence comes from Uranotaenia lowii, assembly GCF_029784155.1. Taxonomy (NCBI): domain Eukaryota; kingdom Metazoa; phylum Arthropoda; class Insecta; order Diptera; family Culicidae; genus Uranotaenia; species Uranotaenia lowii. Next base: position 292,141,494 of record NC_073693.1, on the reverse strand, counting down.
GTCTTTTTCCACCGGAAAACAAATCAAAACAAACAATCAGCAGCAGCAGTCTTAAAAATCTGCGCTTCCAAAGCCAATACTTCTTTTCCACCGGAAGGTCAAATCAAAACAAACTATCATCAGCAGCAGCATTAAACATCTGCGCTTCCTAATCCAATATGCCTTTTTCCACTGGAAGGCAAATCATAACAAACAATCATCAGCAGCAGTTTTAAAAATCTGCGCTTCCTAAGCCAATAGGTCTTTTCTCACCGGAAGGCCAAATCAAAACAAACAATCATCAGAAGCATCCTTAAAAATCTGCGGTTCCTAAGCCAATCAGTCTTTTCCCACCGGAAGGCAAATCATAACAAACAAGCATCAGTAGCATCCTTAAAAATCTGCGGTTCCTAAGCCAATCAGTCTTTTTCCACCGGAAACCGAATCAAAACAAACAATCAGCAGCAGCAGTCTTAAAAATCTGTGCTTCATAAGCCAATACGTCTTTTCCCACCGGAAAACAAATCAAAACAAACAATCAGCAGCAGCAGTCTTAAAAATCTGCGCTTCCTATGCCAATTAGTCGTTTTCCATCGGAAGGCCAAATCAGAACAAACAACATCTTTAGAAATCTGCGCTTCCTAAGCCAATGCGTCTTTTCCCACCTGAAAGACAAATCCAAACAAACAATCATCAGCAGCAACCTTAAAAATCTGCGCTTTCGAATCTTTCCGTTTTATTTACCGGAGGAACAAACAATCTGCGCTTTTCCAGCCTCTCCGTCTTATTGGGCACCACTTTCTTTCGAAACCGTCTCAGTAAAAAACGAACCGAGCACGAAGGCACCAACATATCCTTCCGCGGGTTATGCGGATAGCGTCCGCACTCTACACTAGTGATTGTTAATTCCACCGGCAATCTTCAATACACGAATTGCCTCCCCTCAATACGCAGATAGAAAATGTTGAAGAGCATCGTCGATGATGAGCATCTCGCAAAACCAGCAACTTCTTTCAACCATCGGAAATCAGACACGTGCTAACCGCAGCGTAGCTGAATATTTATCGGAAGATGAACTCTTTTAGCGAGCTTCTCCTTCCAATCTTGATCCTCGGCAGAAGTCGTTGTCCAGCTTGGCTCTGGAATGAGGTCAGGCTGGCAACTAACCGTAGCCTAAACAACCTTCCCCAAAGTGACAGAACGCCCTTGCAGCACTTGCCGCATGCTGACTGCAGCGTAGCACAACACCACTAGAGCAAACCTCTCGGCGATCAGCTTCATCCAAGCTCCGTTTCGGGCTAATCTCTCGGCTGGACTGGACCACTTCTATCTGCGCTGATCAATCTCGGCTTCGGATCCCTGAAAGTCCTTCTTCCGGTCGTCAGCAAAAAAAACTCACGCTACTATCCGCAGCGTAGCTCGAGACGGCATCGAAAGTAACCCCCTCGGAACCTACCTAGCCGTTTTCGAACTTCAGTGGCCCCGCTAGATGTTTTATGCGCTGGTTGGCTCCTGTGGCTGATGAACTTCTCTGTCCTGTCTTGAGTGATGGTACAATTGCTAACCGCGAGTCTTGAGAGACCCCTTCTCGCGCTAACCCTGTCTTCCAATCTAGAAGTATCTGAGCTCATAACCTGTTGAAAGCGTAGGTTTCAGGCAGTGGTGGAATAGAGTTATCGTTTATTTTATTTGCTATCTCAGTAAGGTCCTTACAGTAGCTACACTCTACACTAGTGATTGTTTCTTCCAACAGCGACCGTCAATACGCGAATTGCACATCGTGGATTTCAACAGTTCGTAAGGTAGAAAAATCATTTTGCAACTTAGCAAGATTATTCTTTCGTAGCTGACGTTGGGTGATTAGAAGCGACGTTGCATGTAGTATGAAAGGATTTCTTCGCATCTCTGTATACGTGAAACATTTAAAACGAAACGTCGAAGTCGAAGTGCTCGGAGTAGCGGTTAAATGTTCAATTAACACCAATAAAGACTGATTGACCCTCGTAATTGTTCTGACGAAAAGGAACAAAGAACTGGAGATTTCGGAGGTCGTAGAGCATATCGTATATAGAGGCGCTAGATGGCTTCGATGCGTTCGGAGCCATTTAGATTATAGGGACTCCAAACCGTAGTGCAGTAAAGACTCTACAAGCAGTAGACGTCTCTGAACTTTTGGCCGTGCGGAATAGAAGACCCAAGCATCTTGAGGCCTTGTCAACGAAGTAGTAAGTGTGAATCTTGAAATTCCTCCGTTGATCAAAAATCACATCTAGATCCTTCACGTATTCGACACGACTAATTGGTTCATGACCAAGACAATACTCAGTTGACAATGTGTTCCGTTTACGTGAAAACGAAATAACTGCTCATTTACTGCGATTCAGGGACAAGCAACAGACATCTCTCCAAGTGGCGAAAGTGTTCTACTGGCTTTGTAAAAAGTTAACATCACCAAGGTCGTTGATAGGATAGTACAATTTCAGATCATGAGCATATGTCAGTTTGGTTCCGCCGAGTAGCAACAGCACATCGTTAAAATATAGCAGAAAGATTATTGGCTAAATGGCTTCCTTGAGGCACTCCGGGTGAAGCGGGGAATTGATCGGACACAGATTCATCCAAACGGACTGTGAGCTTCTTCCTGCCCAATAACTGCGGAACCAGCTCAATAAAGACTCACAGATTCCCATGCGTTTGAGTTTAGATTTCGCTATATCCTGTTTCACCTTGTCGAATATAGCTGATAGGTCAGTGTAGATGACATCGGTTTGAAATCCCTTAGCAAAGTTGTCTTGTAAACGTCAACAAGTTAGTGGTCGTAGAGCGCTTGGGCAAAAAACCCGAGCTGATCATTTGGAAAATAAGATTTACATAACAGGAAGATGGGATCCTAGACGATGAGCTCAAACAGTTTAGCGGTCGCACACAAAACTGAAATTCCGCGATATGTAGTTGCGGTCTTATGATCGAAAAATATGCATGACGACAAACCAGGTTCTGTCCGTTGATTCTTCATATACCGCCAAAAATGTATGGGTCTGGCTCTGAAACTTCGTTATACTTAACCAATGGTGCAGGAGCCGGTTCGATCACGGTTAATCTCAAGGATCCATGGGACTCAGATCGAGCATACGGCAATTTTCATTCTCAACGCTATTGATTTGGTGGAGAGTTGCTGTGCTAAAAGAATCGAGAATTGTGTTCGAAGATAACGTACTTGAGGATCTAACAGCCACCTTGTGAAGCATACTATTTTAGTCCTGGCAGGTTGAAGTCACCAATAAGCAGAATGTCGCCGTCAGGACAGGTGAGAGAGCAAATTTTCGCAAGACCACGAGAACAGGTTTCCACGTATGAAGTAATTCTGAAACGGTCAGGGGGTATTTAGGTACACTGCTCCTGACCGTAAAGCTTCCGGAAATCGAGATCGACACGGACGCACACAGATTTCATGTCGTTCAATAATTCACCGTCGATAAGAACGGCAGGAAACAAAAAAATAAACAATTAACTAGAAAAAACTGTCAAAACAAATTAATAATTTAACTAATCAGCGTGATTAACCTGCTTTCGTAAATTTGCTATCGAAAAGAGATAGCCCTTTTGATATTGATAATTTTACCAAAACAGTTCATTGTTTCATCAAACAAAAATTACAAATATGACAGGTTTCTTGGAAATCTAAGCTGTCCGTATTACATTCAAGCTCAGGAAGATTTCTTTTGGAACTGTTCAGTACTGAGTAAGCTCCTGGGAATAATTTCACTGAGATCTGAACCGGAATTTTATATCGCACAATGAGAAGTTATTTTCTGCTCAACAAAGCTAAGAAAACATCCCATCTGCATTGGTTCAACTTTCTGAATTTTTCTCCGCAAACTTTTTGATACTTTCTCCCGACAAGTTTTGCCCAACCATATAACTTGGTAGGTAGCCTAGAAAATAACGAGAAAATAATGTTTCTGCCTCAAAAGAACGTTTAATTACCAATCAGTGCCCGTTTAATGGGAAACTCCAAATTCACCACCATCTTGGGGCTAATATAGGTATGCATATTAGCTCTTCCATCTACCATCGGCAGCAGCAGCTCTGATTTTATCGATTTTGGGGTGTACCTTTCTATGGGAAGCAATCAAGGCCATCCGAAATATACTTATAGTAGGTATGTTCAACGTAGAAGATGATGATGATGATGGTGTGAAAATGGTGTTAGTTCAATTAATTTCGGGGCCCTCTCTCGTCGAGCCTTCAATTATGTTTCGCGATTAGTTTCGGCCCAAGTCGAGTAAGTAATGCATGGCTTGACTTGGCTTAGCGCAACCGATTTCGGGGACGACGACGTAGCTCTCCTCGATGATGGCATGGAGAATGGCGGCAGCGTCGAGAGCCCAAGATTATTAACACTTTCTCCAATCAACTCTGGAGGTAACGAAAAATTTCGTTATTTTCCCAGATCAAATTCGTCCTCTTCCACTTCCTCGTCATTTCTTCTTGGAGACGGAACGGACCACGACGACAGACAGGAGATAAGCCACGTATCAGCCGTCGTAAATCGGAGAGCGCATTCCGCAGTCGGAGTTAAAATGGCAACATTTTTATGCCCATCATCTTCGTCATCGCGGGCGCGCGGATGCCTTTCGAGAAGTCTTCACCCTCTTCGTCATCGCGAGGCAGCATCAGCAGCACCTCAATTGCGAATAAATGCGCTGCTGTCGCCTCGCTGTCGAAAGTTGAAGGTACACATTAAAAGGCAGCGTCTCGGGCGTCTCAAATTACGACCCAATTGTCACGTACTCTTTGGACGACAGCTGCAGGCAGCAGCCTAGAGTAGAGTACCGACCAACTCTTCCGTGAGCAGCAGCGTCTAGAAATCGAACACTAACGAACAAGAACCCAATGCAATAATGGGGGGAAAGGGTTTGTTCAGCGTTTAATCAGGAACAGTGCTGAACATGTTTGAAGATATGAGTATGAAGTTCTGGTCTCACAAAACACACATTTCTTTAAGAAGTTTCAAAAAATAGAGGGTCGAAACAAGAAAATCGTGAATTGAATATGGAGAACTAAGACTTAGAGATGACACCTATGAGTTGAAAGTTGAGTGTTGCGAGATAAGAGTAAAGAGTAAAGAGTAAAGAGTAAAGAGTAAAGAGTAAAGAGTAAAGAGTAAAGAGTAAAGAGTAAAGAGTAAAGAGTAAAGAGTAAAGAGTAAAGAGTAAAGAGTAAAGAGTAAAGAGTAAAGAGTAAGAGTAAAGAGTAAAGAGTAAAGAGTAAAGAGTAAAGAGTAAAGAGTAAAGAGTAAAGAGTAAAGAGTAAAGAGTAAAGAGTAAAGAGTAAAGAGTAAAGAGTAAAGAGTAAAGAGTAAAGAGTAAAGAGTAAAGAGTAAAGAGTAAAGAGTAAAGAGTAAAGAGTAAAGAGTAAAGAGTAAAGAGTAAAGAGTAAAGAGTAAAGAGTAAAGAGTAAAGAGTAAAGAGTAAAGAGTAAAGAGTAAAGAGTAAAGAGTAAAGAGTAAAGAGTAAAGAGTAAAGAGTAAAGAGTAAAGAGTAAGAGTAAGAGTAAAGAGTAAAGAGTAAAGAGTGAAGAGTAAAGAGTAAAGATTTCACAGTTCAGAGTTCAGAGTTCAGAGTTCTAGGTTCAGAGTTCAGAATTCGGAGTTCGGAGTTCAGAATTCAGAGTTCTAGGTTCAGAGTTCAGAGTTCAGAGTTCAGAGTTCTAGGTTGAGAGTTCAGAGTTCAGAGTTCAGAGTTCAGAAATTAGAGTTCAGAGTTCAGAGTTCAGAGTTCAGAGTTTAGAGTTCAGAGTTTAGAGTTCAGAGTTCAGAGTTCAGAGTTCAGAGTTCAGAGTTCAGAGTTCAGAGTTCAGAGTTCAGAGTTCAGAGTCCAGAGTTCAGAGTTCAGAGTTCAGAGTTCAGAGTTCAGAGTTCAGAGTTCAGAGTTCAGAGTTTAGAGTTCAGAGTTCAGAGTTCAGAGTTCAGAGTTTAGAGTTCAGAGTTCAGAGTCCAGAGTTCAGAGTTCAGAGTTCAAAGTTCAGAGTTTACAGTTCAGAGTTCAGAGTTCAGAGTTCAGAGTTCAGAGTTCAGAGTTCAGAGTTCAAAGTTTCAGAGTTCAGAGTTCAGAGTTCAGAGTTCAGAGTTTAGAGTTCAGAGTTCAGAGTTCAGAGTTCAGAGTTCAGAGTTCAGAGTTCAGAGTTCAGTGTTCAGAGTTTAGAGTTTAGAGTTCAGTGTTTAGAGTTCAGAGTTCAGAGCTCAGAGTTCAAAGTTCAGAGTTCAGAGTTCAGAGTTTAGAGTTCAGAGTTCAGAGTTTAGAGTTCAGAGTTTAGAGTTCAGAGTTCAGAGTTCTAGGTTCAGAGTTCAGAGAGTTCAGAGCTCTAGGTTCAGAGTTCAGAGTTCAGAGTTCAAAGTTCAGAGTTCAGAGTTCAGAGTTCAGAGTTCAGAGTTCAGAGTTCAGAGTTCAGAGTTCAAAGTTCAGAGTTCAGAGTTCAGAGTTCAGAGTTCAGAGTTCAGAGTTCAGAGTTCAGAGTTCAGAGTTCAGAGTTCAGAGTTCAGAGTTCAGAGTTCAGAGTTCAGAGTTCAGAGTTCAGAGTTCAGAGTTCAGAGTTCAGAGTTCAGAGTTCAGAGTTCAGAGTTCAGAGTTCAGAGTTCAGAGTTCAGAGTTCAGAGTTCAGAGTTCAGAGTTCAGAGTTCAGAGTTCAGAGTTTAGAGTTTAGAGTTTAGAGTTTAGAGTTTAGAGTTTAGAGTTTAGAGTTTAGAGTTTAGAGTTTAGAGTTTAGAGTTTAGAGTTTAGAGTTTAGAGTTTAGAGTTTAGAGTTTAGAGTTTAGAGTTTAGAGTTTAGAGTTTAGAGTTTAGAGTTTAGAGTTTAGAGTTTAGAGTTTAGAGTTTAGAGTTCAGAGTTTAGAGTTCAGAGTTAGGAGTTGAAGTTGATTTGAATCATAAAAACTAGAGTTTCCCAAAAGACCCGACTTTTGAAAAAGTTTTGCGCTGCAGGCCAAAACTGATCCTTGGCCTAATACATAATCTTATGAAAAATTTAATCGGATGAAGGGAAATTGTCGCTCAACTAACCTAAAGTTTGTATGTAATTTTGAGTATATTTGTTAGGGAGAAACATTAAAAACCAGTTTTTTATCAATAAATTTGGGTCCCTCCGACCGATTTCTTTCGAATGCGATCTCGAATATCCTACAAAAGTATTCGGATTTCAATTTTTAGATATCAACAAAATTCAGAAATGTTTTAGAATAAATCTATTAAAATTAAAGAAATCAAGAAAAAAATCGGATTTGAAAATATATTTGAAGTCTCATTGAATTTCATTTTAGGCACAAAAATTTTTTATTTTTTTCTGGTTTATGAGCCATACCAAGGTTTCCAAAAACTTTTCCGCTACAACTCTTGAGCTTGAACTCGCGGACATCAGCTCAAGAGGCTACTGACTGCCAACTGAGCTATATCATGAGTCCATAAAAAGTATTGATTTTCATTTTTTGCGTGTGAAATATGAGGTATATGCAAGCAAATAAACAAATATGAAATATGAGATATAAGATATGAGGTATGAGATATGAGATATGAGATATGAGATATGAGATATGAGATATGAGATATGAGATATAATATTTTAGATTTGAGATATGAGATGTGAAATGTGAGATGTTAGATATGAGATATGAGATATGAGATATGAGATATGAGATATGAGATATGAGATATGAGATATGAGATATGAGATATGAGATATGAGATATGAGATATGAGATATTAGATATGAGATATGAGCTGTGAGCTGTGAGATGCGAGATGTTAAATGTGAAATGTGAAATGTGAGATATGAGGTATAAGCAAGCAAACAAACAAATGTGAGATATGAGATATGGGATATGAGATGTGAGATATGAGATATGAGATATTAGATGTGAGATTTGAAATGTGAAATATGAGATGCGAGATATGAGATATGAGATATGAGATTTCAGATGTGAGATGTGAGTTGTGAGATATGAGATGTGAGATATGAGATGTGAGATGTGAGGTGTGAGATATAAGGTATTAGGTATGAGATATGGGATATGAGATATGAGATATGAGATTTGAGATTTGAGATATGAGATATGAGATGTGAAATGTGAGATGTGAGATGTGAGATATGAGATATGAGATATAAGGTATGTAATATGGAATATGAGATATGAGATATGAGATATGAGATATGAGATGTGAGATGTGAGATGTGAGATGTGAGATGTAAAATGTGAAATGTGAAATGTGAAATGTGAGATATAAGGTAGAAGCAAGTAAGCAAACAAATATGAGATATAAGATATGAGATATGAGATATGAGATATGAGATATGGGATATGAGATATGAGATGTGATATATGAGATATGAGATATGAGATATGAGATATGAGATATGAGATATGAGATATGAGATATGAGATATGAGATATGAGATATGAGATATGAGATATGAGATATGAGATATGAGATATGAGATATGAGATATGAAATATGAGATATGAGAGATGAGATATGAGATATGAGATATGAGATTTGAGATATGAGATATGAGATATGAGATATGAGATATGAGATATGAGATATGAGATATGAGATATGAGATATGAGATATGAGATATGAGATATGAGATATGAGATATGAGATATGAGATATGAGATATGAGATATGAGATATGAGTTATGAGTTATGAGTTATGAGATATGAGATTTGAGATATGAGATGTGAGATATGAGATATGAGATATGAGATATGAGATATGAGATATGAGATATGAGATATGAGATATGAGATGTGAGATATGAGATTAAGATATGAGATATGAGATATGAGATTTGAAGTATGAGATATGAGATATGAGATATGAGATATGGGATAGGAGATATGAGATATGAGATTTGAGGTATGAGATATGAGGTATGGGACGTGAGATATGAGATTTGAAATATGAGATATGAGTTGTGGAATACAAGGTATGAGATATGAGATGTGAGGTATGAGATATCATTGTTAGAGTTGTTATGTGGGATATGATTAATGTGATTAGCACCATTAAATGAGATAAGATATAGAAAATTGGGTTTGAAAACCCTTCGAATTTTGAAACATATTGTTTTTAATGATACCTTAGTCGCACTAGAGTAGAAAGTGCACTAACTTGGTGACGAAAGATTGAAGAGAAGAAAAAAACTGTTTTAGTTGAAAATTAGCAATAATTTTTTTTTACAGTAACCTGGATGCTACCAATTTTCAATATTTTCTTACATATGATCTCTTGGTTTTTTTTTAAAATATTGTTATGTAATTGAATTTGGTAATCTTTCATTTAAAAATCAACCTTACGGAACGTACCCAACTGACTGGCCAGCACTGTAAGCAGCCCACCATCCCTCATCCCCGATTTCTCTCTTGGTTACTTAGTCTCCCCAAGTCGCCCGAGACAAATCGTTGATGGTGTTTATTCGTTGTTCGAAATCAGCTAGCAAGCAAGCAAGCAACCATTTTCTCACGTCCGCCGAAAGTTAATCTTTCACTTATTCTCAATAGCGGCCTTAATTGTCTTGATGCTTGCCTAGCTAGCTAGTAGCGCTTGGAGCGATGTTTCCCCTGCCTTCTACCAAATATATGGCCCAGGCTAGGAAACTTGGTGGGCTATAGGAAGAAGTTTTTGCCCGTTCATCCAGTTCTGCTACGGTGTGTGTCTTCTTACGAGAGTGCCCCCTAGGTCTTGTCGGATCCCTCGTCTGCCACCTTTTGGGAAGCCACGTGGCCATCCACCGGTGACGGTAAAACGGAAACGGGAACGGAAAGGGGGGATGATACTTTCGATTTGCTGTCGCTTGGCAAGTGGAATTCCCTCCCCCACCTTGGACAACAACAATCTGACTGATCGCGCAGGAAAACTCCCCCGCAAGCTCATGTTTCTATAAACGGGGCCCTCGCGCGCGCCTTCGATGATGGTTTGGTTCGCGCGTACAAAACGAGACGCGCCCAACAACAAATCCATTCCATATTCCATGCTTTCGAAGTGAGTCAGAAGGGCCATAAGAAGAGGACCCCCGACGAGTGCGGGTAATGCGGCCAACCCGAACGAAAGAGGGAACCTCGTCCAAGAGCAACAACGGCGTGGAATCGAGCAGTGGGCAAATAAATTATTCATCCAGTGATTACGGGCTTAACTCAATCGACATTTGACACTAAAAAGACACTCGAAGCGGCCAATGGCTGACTGATGGCGAGGGGTCGGAAGAAGACTAGGGTAATATCATTAATGGTTGTCGTCTTTCTTCAGTTGAGTCTTCTGTGAACCAACATAACAGAGAGAAACGAGACGGCTGAGAGAATTATTAAATGCAGAATATTAACGGTAATGAACTGTGCGCTGTCGGCGTAGAAATTGCTGATTTGTTGTGAACGAAACCCAACAACAGCTCAGATTTTGGAAAGCGCGCTCGCCCCATCATTGGATCCATTACCTTTATTTTCATTCATTACCCAGTGCCAACCCTTGGGCTAGAGCGAATGAACCAACGAACGCTTCGTTGAAATAAACAAAGCACTATTAATGCCCGATCCGAACGAGCCTGGGGGGGAGGGGGGGGGGGGGAAACGTAGTTATTTTGCCGCGTCGAACCGAGATTTCATGAAAATTGAAATAGATTTTTAATTGCCTAGTTAAATCTGGGCAACACTACTAGTCCTCTCCTCTCAAGTGGAACAACATCGGCAGTTAGGGTTTTTATGTTCCCTTAAGGGGGGGGTAGGGTCTAACGCTTTCAAAAAATCGATTTTTTTATTTTATTATTTTCTTATTGTAAAACATTTCAAGAATGTTGTGTCAAATTTTCAAGTCAATTGAAGCAAAACTGTAGAAGTTATAGGCCTTTATCTCCTCCTATCTAATACTGCAAGAAAGCAAGAGCAGAAACTTCAAACGCGTTTTTCTCGAAAGCACATTTTTAAAGTCCGTGGACATCGTCATTTGAAAACTACTTATCCGATTCTTTTCAAATTTGGAACATATTTTCTACATATAAAATACCAGACCCCAACGATTTTCTTTTTTGATTTTTTTACTTTGGGGAGATTTTAGAGGTGAAAAACGGCGGATTTTTAAGTGAAAAATCGTAGTTTTTACTTCAAACAGCCACAAAAATTTCATAAAAATATTTTTAAGTTAAATAAAAACGTTGGGGTCCAGAAAAACATCTATTAAAAATATTTTGCTCTGATTTTTTGACTTCAGATGATTCTGTGCTGAGATACAGTGTCCACCGCAAATCCTGTTTTCTAAAAGGCATCCTCGAAAGTGCTCCGTCACCGGCTCATTTTTCAATATTTTTCTACGAAAAAAAATACTAAATGTTCTTTTAACAATGCTTTGTATAATGCAAAAAATTTGAATACATTTGTTTGAACGATAGCTCTAGAAAAAAAATCGTGAAAATGGTGTTTTTTTTATACCCGTTAGACCCTACCCCCCCCTTAATAACATAACAAATATTTTAGTCAATCTTCCCCAAGTCCGTTGAGTGCGTGTAAGGTTGCAATTCGGGAAATCATATTCGTTTCTAATAGAAAGAAGCTTTTAGAAGCAGAAGATTTGCTCATGAATAAGTTAACATCGCATAAAGATTTGTTTTGATTTCAATTCGAGAACCGACGAGACTCGCGGGAAAGATTCTAAAATCTAATTGGTTCAGTTTCAAAAATGTTTGTTATGAGATTTGGCATTGCAACTAAGACAGGAAATACGGAGAGCAGGAATTTTGATGTTTTCAACCTTTTTCCATTGTTCCTATAGTCGAACTATGAAATTACCGTGATACGATCGTCATATGCTTTCAACATTGCAATATTTGTATGTGAAAAAGTGCATATAACATTGACATCAGCATAACACTTAGAAAAAAAAGTAAAAATATTGCGTGTATAGTGTTTTACGGTCGCCATGGTTCATGATGTTTGTTCACTAAAAATTTCTGAAAAGGGATCAGGCTACACAGCGGGCCATGTTTGACTTTTTCTATTCAAAGTTTGCACATGTACAGTACCGTTCATAATTGTATAGAAATTGGAAACATGCGCACTGTCACTTCGACTTTGAACTTCCATAACTTTTCGCTCTGATGATATTTTTTGATCAATTTTTTTGCGTTAGATAGATCAACTATCAAACTATTAGGGGAACTGGGTATAAAATGCGCAGTCGGGACAAGATGCGCCACCATCAGTATTTCACTAAACAAACATAGTTCAACATTTCTGAAAATGCCAGTTTGTTCTATTTACACTTTTATGCGTTTATAAACATTTGCGGACCTTCTCAGTTTTCTAAATAGCGTAAATTTGACGAAAAAAGAAAACAAAATTTTTTGGGAGCTTTTCTTGCAATTTTTCAACTTTTCTCGTAAGGAATTACGGCATCTATCAGCAAAACATTTACCTGGCATCTGTACTAATGATGAACATTGGTCTTGACAATCATCACTCAACGAAAAATTTCCTTATTCAATTATTTTTTCTATTATTTTTATCTATTTTTAATAAGCATGTCTAGGCAGGGCAAAACGCGCCATGTCCGTTTATCTTTAAGCATGTTTCATATTTGTTAAAATTTATATGCAGTTCTCATCACAGTAATTTAAAGGATATATATATATGTTGAATTGGAAAACATAACTTGAATATAAACAAATATATTTAAAATTCCTAAATTTAATAAACATTTAATCAACTATTCACAAGAACGTCAGTATATCTGGCAGCACTGCGCGTAGCAATACATTTTTCCATCTGTGAAGTAGAAAAGAAGTGTTTTTACCTGGCAAACACTTTCGGAGGCCCTTGAATTAATAAACACTTATTAATCGTTAAAAGGCGCGTTTGGGTACACACATATGCGCGCTTTGCCCCAAACGAAATGAAAATCATACTTTAGAAAGCCTTTCAAAATTTAACGATTAAGACGTATATAATTGGTATAAGTGTTCCTGTTTGTATATTTCTGGTGAAGAACAGTCCCCTTTTCAAAACTATTGTCGAATTTACTGGATTGCATTCTTCATTTACGAGTAATGAAAGATTCTTCTTAACGTGGGCGTCTTACCCCCAGTTCCCCTATATCACTAAATTGGAGCTTTCTGAAGTTTGTGTGGCCTGAGAAACAGTAATTCTACGAAAATCGGACTTTTTGGACTTTTCTCATTCAAACTGCAATATCTCTGAAACTACGCTACATTTTTTATTGAAATTTTGCACGGTGATTTTTGAAATATAAAGCTAGCATGTTTGAAGTTTTCGAAAAGTTCTATCGATGAGATCAAAAGTTACGCGAGGTGCAATATTTCAGGCATGGATCTAGAAATGTGATTTCTATAGAATTTTTGACGAATGTTTCCATAGGAAAATCATATTCTCTGTTTAACAAACAGTAAATCTATTTCAACCGAAAAATCAAAACAATATCACGAGATTCTGATTTCAGAACACAAATGATTCATTTATTCCATTTTTTCTTTTCTTCATTGCTTTCGCCAAACATTTTTTGTCTGATTGGTGGAGGAAACGAATTTGTTCTCATGAATCGTCCAAAATTCTATAGAAATCGCATTTCTATGTTCATGCCTGAAATATTGCACCTCGCGTAACTTTTGATCTCGTCGATAAAACTTTTCAAAAACTTCAGACATGCTAGCTTGATATTTCAACAATCACTGTGCAAAATTTCAATAAAAAATGTAGCGTAGTTTCAGAGATATTGCAGTTTGAATGAAAAAAAGTCCAAAAAGTCCGATTTTCGTAGAATTACTGTTTCTCAGGCCACACAAACTTCAGAAAGCTCAAATTTAGTGATATAAAAGTGTGATAGTTGATCTATCTAACGCAAAAAAAAAAAATGATCAAAAAATATCATCAAAGTGAAAAGTTATGGAAGTTCAAAGTCGAAGTGACATTGCGCGTGCTTCCAATTTCTATACAATTATGAACGGTACTGTAACAACTTCCTTCAAAAAATGCGAAACAACTTCAGTTCAAATAACACATTTAATGCGTGTTATGTAGCTAGAAAAAAATGGGTTGGTTTATATGAAAGTTTTGCTTTTAGAAGCAGAAACTTTAGTCAAAATTATATAAACGTAACGTCTAGATTATTCTTTAGTAAGGTTGCAAAACCAGTCACGAGTTCTAAGAGTATGATTCTAAATTTCAATTAGCTCAAAGGCGACCACTGCAAAAAATAACTTTTTGCTCCCATATGTTTTAAGATGCCTCTTGGGTCACCAAGCAATAGTGTGAAATTTGAAATGATTTGGTTGATTCCTGAGTTAGCGCAACGGGTTTAAATTTTGTGTGGGAAGTTGTATGGAAAAAGCTATTTTTGCACATTAAATCGTCCAGAAAGTTCAAATGAGCTTGAAATGAATTTTGTCTTTGATATTTGGTTTTGACTATTTTTAAGCTTCATTTTTGGCTAGCATGACATGCAGCTAAGCATTTCATGAAAAAAGCTTAGCCATTTCAAAATAAAAAATCTTAATCCATTGAAAGGTATTTGAAAATGGCAGACTTTAAATAATTTCATTGATTTTTTTTTAATTACTGACTAAGCAAAGCAGTTTTTTGAGATTTTTTATTCACGTCCTACGGTAACACAGCTTTAAAATAAGCAGTCAATAACGCTAAAATAAAAAAAAATGGAAAGATTTTTTTTGTATAACATCAAGTATCTTTTCTGGGGTATAAGGTAGGTTTGTGTTTTGAATGAAAAATGTTGTTTTCCCATACAAATTTTCATACATCCATCCACCGTTGAACTGATTCTGGACTGAATGGATCGCTTCCAAAATTGTTATTGCTATTTCTGTCAGCAAAAACAATTAAAAAAAAGTTAAGGGAGGTGTAAAGATAAAAGAATTTTAAATTTCCATACAATACTTGCAACGGTCTAGCGACCACTCATTCGAGAAATTAGGGATTTAAAATCGGGAAAATGCGGGAAAAACTCGAAAATTATTCCAAGATATCGGGAATTTTTGGTTCAGCTGCTCTGTGCGTACAGTCAGTGACAAAAGTTAGTAACCAAGTAAAATTTTCACCATCATTTTGCTTTACCAAATGAATGTTGTATGAAAAAAGGTATACTGACTAATTGTATTTAAGTTCTTTATGAGTACCATCAACGCTGGATTAAGATGGCCCCCTGAGGAGAAAAAATTTAAAGTTTTGCTCTGAACAGTTATCAAAAATAGAAAACTTTATTAAAAGTTCAAAAGGCCTTCCAAAATATAAATTAGTTCAGGATTTGTAACTCAGCGTATGTAAAACACATATTATTGGGAAAAAATCCTCCACAGTTTGAAAATATATGTTATACATATTTTCAATTAAATCATCCTCAGTTGCCTCCATAACTGTGCTAAGGAATGCAAAGGAAACATACACAAATTTTCATAAGTTATAGAATATTTAGTAGGAAAACATACATTGGAGATAACAATTTAATTCACATTAGATAGTACTCTAAACAAGTGATATGTGAGGCCCTTAGAGCCAAAGATAAGTGCATCAAAGTTTTTGAGAAAACGCGCTTCAAAGTTTTCATTTTGCTCTCTCAAAAAGTTGAAAAATTGTAAATCTAAAAAATGTTTGTTTTTATTATCGACTTTTTTCGGCGAATAAATACCTACAAAATTACTTGCCAGTTGGTCCGGACGTTTCGAGCTACTTTTGGCGTTTCACTCCTCTTCAGCGGACCTTAAATTAAATTTATTTTTCTAAAATATACCATTTAACTATACTATTTTAAATTTACTTAATCTAGCGATCGTCTGTACTACTGTTTGTAGTTATTTGTTTACTTTTGATGTTATGTTTACATTTGTCTGTCAGTGTTTTGATCCTAGGTAAAATGGAGTTGTAGGCTGACTTAAAATTTATAGAGTCCTTCTGTTTATTGACAACGTCGTAATTCAACAAATCTAAAAAATCTAAAAATTTCACCAAATATAGTTTGAAACATGAAAAATCGTTATGCATTATAAACTCAGAATTTACCATTTTTGCACTTTTACCCTTTTGGTTCTGAAGGCCTGATATGGGTTTAGCTAATGGTATAATTTTAAAGTAACGTTTCATACCTTCAAATTTTCAACAAAGTAATAAATATTTACAAATCATAATTTTTTATCACAGTTTTGAACCTGCAATTAGGGCATATAGACTAAGTCACTGGCCCTCCTATAGGAGCCCTTTCGCTCCAAACCAGAATAAAGAAGAAGAAACTGAAATTTATCAATAATCCAAACTGTTATTTTTCTTTTTAAATTCAAGTACGAAGCTTGATCCAGAGATTTTCGAAATCGATAAAAAATATCGAAAACGGTCAATTTTCTGATTGTCAAATTCATATCTGCCAGGTTTTGAGGTATGGTTTTGCTTTTTTTTTTTCAGACACAATCAATGATTTACATTAAATATTACAATGCACATTATTTTCCAAAAGTTTGAGCCGTTTCTAATAAAGAAATGACAAAAAATGCTCTTTATTCCAATTATACATTCATTTTCTAAAGTGAGTTTCGATTTTAGTTTTTAGAATTATAGAGTGATTTTGAATTGTTATCTGAATGACTCTGGGACTGGATTTTTATTCGAAACTCTTTATTGTTAAGATCTATTTTATTTTCATTTTTATTTTATCCTTTAGTTGAATTCGATTTGAATCATGTTCTATATATTGTTATGTTGATTTCGAGGATCTTCATTTGATTTTGTCGACTTTTCATAATCAGTTTTAATTTTTTATTTGAATGATTCCTTCGAACGTAACTGAGATTCTGTTCTTCAATACTGAATTTGGTTTAAGGAATCATGTATCAATTTATGATATTTTTTTTTAGATTTTGAATCTTTATCAGAAGAAGAAATGCTTAAGCCACTAGCTTTTTAAAGTTTTATTCTGAACAATTATTTGAGACCTGTACTCTGAATTATATTTTTGTGGTTCACAAGATTATTTCTAAAGAAGAATTTTGATTATAATTTTAACTTCGACTTTTTCAACTGAAACTTTATTGTGAGGATGAATATTTAAACAGGATTGATCTCTCGAGTTTGAAGAAACGATCTGCAGTTTCATTTTGCATTTTTTAAGCAGAAATATATAAAGCTTAAATGAATTAGATTTTTTAAACAAATTGCTACAGATATTTCTTTAATTAAAATGAAAAATGGGGCCCCCTAGAAATATTGTCCCGGGCCACCCGATGGCTTAATCCGGCTCTGAGTACCATACAGTTATTTCAAAGAGTTAAAAAAATCGTTTTTGTGCAGTGTGGATTTCATGCATTTTTCGCGTATAAAATTTGTCCGATATATTTCAGTTTAATTTTTTTGTATTTTTTTTATTATCAACCCCCTCGTGATGTCTTAACTCCGAGAAACAAGAGAGGGATGTCAAATTTGAAAATTAGAAACAGTTTAACAACAATATCCATTCCTTTTTATCAGAGTTCTTACTCTAAGCATGATATTTTCGATATTACAACATTTTTCCACTTTGTTAAAAATACCTCAATCAAAAACACATTAAATTTCAATTGTAAATTTTATTTTTTTTCTAATTTTTTAACTGTTGAAAAATCCACACACATTATTCGAACCGATTTCTGTTCTGTTTAGTTCCAAAATTTGCGCTTTTTCAATTTGGTTTGGCTTTTTTTAATGTTCAACTAGATTTTAAATAAGTTTTCTCATTAGCGAAAGATGAAAATACGCAAAATTGGAGCCGGTCACAGTGAGTTGTTAAAAATGGAAAACTTCTTGAATAGGCTATGATCTTTGGGTTAAGTGAAAAAATTGACAACTAAATAAAGGTGGGAAACGATTGAAGCTTCCATCAGTGATTTTTCTTTTAGTTTTATAGAATCGGGAATTTTGTTAGACCAGAGGGAAAAAGTCGGGAAAAAAGCTGGAAATCAAAATTTAAATTGAGTGGCCACCCTGCTAAACTGATTTTGGAGACTTTGTCATATATATAATCCAGTTATGAAAGTCTCCTAGATGAGAAGGACATTCAAACTGGTGGCCTGAGCTATCTAGCGAATCCTTCAAACGTTTGCTAAAACAAACAATTGAAGTTTTAGATAAAATCTTACTGCAAACAAAGTTTAATTTTTTAAATATCTAATATTTTTTATTTATTTGAAGAATAATGTGGCGACCGTCAAATTGTTTAATGTTTGTATAGAAAAGAAGTTGAGAAGAAGGGCAATAAATATTGTCGACAATATCGTAGAACATTTCTTAAGAAAATCGGTTTGAATGTTTTTCTCAAATGACAACTTTACTCAACTTTTGTTTTACTCTTTAATTCCTCTTAGTTCCTAATTGTTTCCTTTATATTTTTAAAACTTTACGGACAATACTTTCAGTTTTGAGTTGTAAATTCATAACTTTCCATTTCCATCTTGATTTTGTATTATTATACATATCTACATGACTTTTCACTTTTTATTCCGGTGTTGAACTCTGTTCTGTTAATTTCTATATGAGTCATTCCATGTCAAGTGCGCACAGTGAAAAACAGATCGCCAAACTTGGCCGACAGTCTCGCTATGGTTAACAATACAAAACCGGAAATATTGAGAATGATCCGCTCAATATTTCTGAACCTAAATGTTATAGAAAAATTAAATAAAAAAAAACACTCGTTGTAAATATTTTATTAAAATTTATTCATTAATACTGCTGATGTTTTAAAAAAACGTCCAATCATGGATAAAAAATTTAAGTAAGTTTTCTAGTATAAAGTATAATTTTATTGTCAATTTTATTACTTTATCGTATTTTTAAGACCATTTCACGAAAGGACCAATCAAAATCTCAAAATAATATTTCTGGTTCCTAAGATATTAAATATTGAATATTTTTTGATGTTTTTTTCTGTCCATAGTAAAAAGAGATTCTTCTGCTGTCCCTCAGGGTGGCTAAAAAAATACTACGTACACCAGAATTTAAAACTAGAGATCTAGAATTGCTCCTTGACTTGTCCAAAAGACTCATACCAATTTTCAACTAACTTCATCAATTTTAAGTGGTATCTTACCGAAGCTAAAGTTCGTATGACATTTTAACAGCTTTTATTTTACGTACCAGAACTCAACAAATCATAAATTTGGTTCTTCTTAATATATGTATTAGGATTGGTCGATCTTGGATCGAGCTTTAGAAGATCGATCTTTCCAACTCAAATTTTCGAGTTTTTGGATCGATTCTTTAGCATGATATAAAAATAGATTAGATCGGTTTATTTTCGAATTGATCGTTCCATTTTTTTATTCTTTTCTCGCTGATTCCAGATATTTAGATCCAATGTTAATTACCGATTAAGTGTCAAAAAGTGCCATCTGTTTAGCATCTAGTCTAAGCTTGCCAGATTATTGCCAAAATCTAGTCCGGTAAAAGTCAGAATTTTGCCCAGATTTATTCACATTATTTGCAAAATCAAACGAAAAACTTAAATTGAGCTTTTCTAATGTTTCATTTTTGCGCCCAAAAAAGAAATTTTATGCCTGAAGTGCGATTCTACTCGTTAAAAAATGTTTCAAAATTTTTAAAATTTTAATTGAATAATATCTGGGATTTACACAAATTTGACTTCAATTGAAAATTTTTAATTTACGTGCTCGAATTTAGGAGGACACGCATGGCGAAAATACTGGCAACCTTAATCAATTCTATATTTGAGCTAGATTGGCATTTGTTGTTTTTGTATGCAGATTTCAATACACCGTGAGAACCTATGTTGAAACGTTAATAAAAGTAG